>NC_069504.1:57829702-57927202 GCF_027579735.1 Bombina bombina | reverse complement strand
TCATTTTTTTTCCTTATTCCCTTTATCTCCCTCTATCCTTTCATTCTCTCTCCCCCACATTCTGACTTTTACTCCACCTCCCTCTCTCTCCTCTCTGTTTTACTCAGTTCATTGTTCCTTTAAAGCTAAAATAAACATCTAAGTATTCACAATGTCATGCAATATTATGTTTAAAATAAATTGAAAGTTTTGATTTAAAGAATTAAAAAGCTGCCCCATTCAGTAATGATGCAATGAAACCTGCTAAAAGAGTCCTCTAAAAACTTTGGGTTCCATGGAATAGTCTAAATAATTCCAAAGCTTCACACAACTTATTTTAGCTCAATTACCTAAATATGTATAGCTTAGAGGAGAGAAGGGAAAGAGGTGATATGATAGCAACTTTCAAGTACATTAAAGGGTTTAGTAAAACTGACTCTGTGGGTATTTTACATAAATAGGAAAATTCAAGAACAAGGGGTCATGAGCTCAAGCTAAAGGGTAGTCGATTCAGGAGTAATTTGAGGAAGCTTATTTACAGAAAGAGTGATTGATTTATGGAATAAACTTCCTCAAGAGGTAGTAGCAACAAACACTGTGGTGGACTTTAAAAATGTCTGGGACAAGCATAAGGCTATCCTACAAACTAGATAAGTTTATACTGTTAGGTAATATCGGGCAGACTTGCTGGGCCTATGGCTCTTATCTGCCGTCAATATCTATGTTTCTATGTTTCTATTGCATGGAGTCAAATGACTGTGCCAAGGATTTGAGAACAAAGTTTTCCTTGTAATGAAAATATTCTGAAGAAAACAGCTAATAAAGCCGTCAACTATGGTAAAGACCAATGAGTATGCCGTATAGCGAACATTATGTAACAAGTTGGCTCATTTCCAGGCTTTATGATGAATTCACTATTAGGTTTTGAATAGTTTTACCATTAACCAAAATCACAGTCAAAAAGTTACCAAAAACATATAATGATGACATTACTAATATTTAGTTTCACTGCATACAAACCAATACACACATTAGTTCATTTGCACATTTATTGACACAGTTATTCCATTATTTCATTTCTTGGTCTCTGCTGTTCTCAGTTTTCCTCCTCAGGGATTAAGCTTGTCAGAATCATGTCTTCCAATTGTAAAAGAGTTGGCTTTAAAGGGATAACAAATGTTCTTTTGTGATTTCAGACAGAGCATACAATGTTTTCCAATTTATTTCTATTATCAAATTTGCTTTGTTCTCATGATATGTGTTGAAGAGATACCTAGGTAGGCATCTGAAGCACTACATTGCAGGAAATAGTGCTGCCCTCTAGTACTCTTGCAGCTGGATAACATTCATGCAAAACAACTGCCATATAGTGCTCTAGATACATTCATGCTCCTCAGCTTACAGCCCTGCTTTCCAACGAAAGATACCAAAAGAACAAAGAAAATTTGATAATAGAATTAAACAAGCAAGTTGCTTAAAATTGCATGCTCTGGGGGGTAGTTATCAACGTGTCTACTTTTCCTGCCTTCGCCGGCCCAATACACCCACCTAAGCTCGCCTCACATCGCCGCCGCGGACCTGCAAAAATTCGCCTAAGTTATCAAAAAAGCTGTCAAAAAGCCGCGCACCAAGTACGGGGCGATGAGCAGTGGACTGTGAGAGTTATCACTCATCCGATCTCGCTGCTCTTCGGCTTTTTTACAGCTTTCTTGCTAGCCTGTCACTAAGCACCCACACTAACTACACTGTTCTACCCCCTATACCGGCGCCCCCGGAGCCTCCCGCAACTAAATAAAGTTACTAACCCCTAAACCGCCACTCCTAGACCCCGCCGCAACTCTTATAAATGTATTAACCCCTAAACCGCCGCTCCTAGACCCCGCCGCAACTCTTATAAATGTATTAACCCCTAAACCGCCGCTCCTAGACCCCGCCGCAACTCTTATAAATGTATTAACCCCTAAACCGCCGCTCCCGGACACCGCTGCCACCTACATTATACCTAGTAACCCCTATTCTGCCCCCCCTATACCGTCGCCCTCTATAATAAAGTTATTAACCCCTATCCTGCTGATCCCGCACCTCGCTGCAACTAAATAAATAGTTTAACCCCTAAACCGCCGCTCCCTGACCCACCGCAACCTATATTAAATTTATTAACCCCTATCATGCCCAGTGCCCCCCCCCTACACCGTCGCCACCTATAATAAATTTATTAACCCCTATCCTGCCCCCCACTACACCGCCGCCACTGTAATAAAATTATTAACCCCTAAACCTAAGTCTAACACTAACCCTAACACCCCCTAACTTAAATATTCATTAAATAAATCTAAATAATATTTCTATTATGAACTAAATTATTCCTATTTAAAACTAAATACTTACCTTTAAAATAAACCCTAATATAGCTACAATATAAATAATAATTATATTGTAGCTATCTTAGGATTTATTTTTATTTTACAGGCATCTTTCAATTTATTTTAACTAGGTACAATAGCTATTAAATAGTTATTAACTATTTAATAGCTTACCTAGCTAAAATAAAGAGAAATTAACCTGTAAAATAAAAACTAACCTAAGTTACAATTACACCTAACACTACACTATACTTTAATAAATTATTCCTATTTAAAACTAAATACTTACCTGTAAAATAAACCCTAAGATAGCTACAATGTAATTAATAATTACATTGTAGCTATTTTAGGAATTATATTTATTTTACAGGTAACTTTGTATTTATTTTAGCTAGTTAGAATAGTTATTAAATAGTTATTAACTATTTAATAACTACCTAGCTAAAAGAAATACAAAATTACCCGTAAAATAAATCCTAACCTAAGTTACAATTAAACCTAACACTACACTATCATTAAATAAATTAAATAAATTAACTACAAATAACTACAATTAAATACAATTACATAAACTAACTAAAGTACAAAAAATAAAAAAAGCTAAGTTACAAAAAATAAAAAAAATAGGTTACAAACATTTAAAAAATATTACAACAATTTTAAGGTAATTACACCTAATCTAAGCCCCCTAATAAAAAAACGAACCCCCCAAAATAAAAAAATGCCCTACCCTATTCTAAATTAAAAAAGTTCAAAGCTCTTTTACCTTACCAGCCCTTAAAAGGGCCTTTTGTGGGGCATGCCCCAAAGAATTCAGCTCTTTTGCCTGTAAAAGAAAAATACAACCCCCCAACATTAAAACCCACCACCCACATACCCCTAATCTAACCCAAACCCCCCTTAAAATAACCTAACACTAATCCCCTGAAGATCATCCTACCTTGAGTCGTCTTCACTCAGCTGAGCCACCGATGGAACTGAAGAGGACATCCGAAGCGGCAGAAGTGATACTCCATGGGGCGCCGAAGAAAACTTCCATCCGATGAAGTGATCCTCCAGTCGGCGCTGAAGAAGTCTTCTATCCGGGCGATGTCATCTTCCAAGCGGGGTCTTCAATCTTCATCCCGCCGACACGGAGCATCCTTCTTTACCGACGGACTACCGACGAATGAAGGCTCCTTTAAGGGACATCATCCAAGATGGCGTCCCTTCAATTCCGATTGGCTGATAGGATTCTATCAGTCAATCAGAATTAAGGTAGGAAAAATCTGATTGGCTGATTGAATCAGCCAATCAGATTCAAGTTCAATCCGATTGGCTGATCCAATCAGCCAATCAGATTGAGCTCGCATTCTATTGGCTGTTCCGATCAGCCAATAGAATGCGAGAATGTGCGGAACATCTGGAGTGACATAAGAATCGATCTGTGTCGGACTGAGTCTGGCGGATCGAAGTTTACGTCACAAAATTCTACTTTTGCCGGTCTCTAGCCTTTGATAACTAAGGCGAATCAGCCTCGCCACAAATACGATAACTAGACCCCTCTATCTGAATCATGAAAAAAAAATATTGTCTGCTGTAAAGTTCTATTTTGTCAAGTTTGCCTTGACCTGATTTGCTCACTGTGCTTCCTAAATATCTATTAAAAAAACAACATTGCTACAAATACAGATCTAATAATCTCTTTATTTATGTTTAAAGATACAGTAAAAACATACAAAATGAGTAATTAAATTACTATTGTCCATAGTCCATCATAATTTTGGCAAAGCATAAATAATAATAATTTCCCAGCTCAAACTAAAAGCAAAAATATTTGCTTAGGTAAGAGACTAAGAATCTCTCCAAACTCTTGATTAATGTCTGGCCAGCCTAAACAGGAACACAACGCGTTTCAAGGACAAACCTCTTTATCATAGGCTTTTTACCATTTGCATCTCCCATTAAAATCAATGGAAAGCACTAAAGAATAATTTTACCCCTGCTGAACATTGATCAAAACTTATGTTTCTCATTACCAGACATTAAAGGGATATTAAACCCCCAAAAAATATATATTTTGTGATTCAGACAGTGCCTACCATATTACACAAGTTTCTATTTTACTTCTATTATCAAAATTGCTTAGTTCGCATGATATTATGTGTTAAAGAGATACCTAGGTAGGCATCTGTAGCACTACATGGTAGGAAATAGTTCTGCCCTCTAGTGCTCTAGCAAATGGATAACATTCTGGCAACTGCTGCCATATAGTGTTCCAGATATAGGTAGGTTCCTAAGCTTTAGTCCCTGCTTTTCAACAAAAGATACCAAGAAAACAAAGGAAAATTGATAATAAATGTAAATTAGAAAGTTGCTTAAAATTGCATGCTCTATCTGAATCATGAAAGTAACATTTTGGATTTCATATCCATTTAAGGTAAAAAGAGCAGGTAAAATAAAGTGAGGTTAAACTGAAATGCAATTCCCTTTGTACAGGGTCTAAGGTAAAAGTAATTTGCACATGTAACATAACATTTTTTGCAATCTGAATCCATTCTGAGAAGCAGAAGTGGACCTACTCAACAGAAGGCCCCCAAAATAACTCAGTATAAAGCAATAGTAATAATATACATGCTGTCCTTTATAATAATTTTGAGGATAGACAGACAGAGAGTTCATAGATAGATAGATAGATAGATAGATAGATAGATAGATAGATAGATAGATAGATAGATAGATAGATAGATAGATAGATAGATAGATAGATAGATAGATAGATAGATAGATAGATGATAGATAGATAGATAGGCATTATGAATATACTGGGCATGATTGCCCAATGATTATATTTGATAACTTTTTTTATTTTATTAGTAATTTTGTGACGGTTTTTTTCTATCGTTGATTGGGGGGGGGGGGGGAACACTTTTCCGGTTTTGGTGAGGTCTTTATTTAAAACCAAGAAGAACAGTGTGGAATTTGGAAATTATTTTCTCTTATAAGAAAGAAGCAGCAACTATTGCAATGCTCTTAAACTGGATTCTCAAATGTATCATACGGCAAATCATGAAACCGCTAAGTGACAGGGTTCTAAATATAAGTTAAAGAACTCACTGTGCAGACCACATATTCAAAACCTCACTCTCACTGTACAGAACGGTGTTTCTCTTTGCCACATTTCTACAACTGGGAGAACATCACCGTTTTATGCAAAAAGGCCAAGGGCCTGATATACAAAAGCTCTCCATTATAGAGAGGTCCCTATGAAAATGTTAGAAGCACAAATTTTATTTGAAAGATATTTATCTCACTATGCAGGGTTCTTGATGTTCAGGAGAGACACATACATTACAATAAAAGGGTCTAAAAAATCCCAAACATTTTGCATGATTTCTTTCTATGCCAGGGAGCTTTTAAATATCAGCCCCTGGATGTAAAATACTAAACTGATCATGATGATACAAGATTAATGTACTTTAAAACCCTAGAAATAAAAAGAAAGATTTGCTAAATGCTTTTTCTGTATGCTGTTGTAGTGATTTCTGGTTTCTTACACTCTCTATAGATCCTTTTAGCTGTATGGGATATCACATATATGTATATTAAATACGTATGTATGTATGTATGTATGTATATGTATGTAAACATCAGTCCCATATGTAAATATTATACTTTTCATAGTCGAAGTTAAGGAGAAAATGGCCTAGTTGTGCTTAACACCTGCCAAATTTTTTCATGAGCTGGCAAAATGTAATGCAAAAGTATGTAAACTGGGTATCAGACAACACTGAGGTTATTTGTGCTTTACAATTGCTGATTTTATTACAGGACAGGAGACTCCTATTTTGCTATATCTTTCTTTACTACTACCAATGCAGCCATTAAAAGTATAGCAAAAGATACATAACATATACAGAAAAAAGAGATGCCAAACATAATGGACCAATAAGAATAACTTTTGAACAAATGTAGAAAAGAAGAACCAATCAGCTCTGTCGTATTGGCCATGAATGGACCAATGACCCCCAATTATTCCTCTTTCTTTTGCTGCTACCAGACAGTTAAGTAGTGCAACAAAAATGTTACTGTATTTTGTTATTGTTCTTATGTTATATATTATCTCTAATTTACCAATTTACACTTATCCTTTTCTACCTAACAATTTACTGTTGTCTTTGTCTAATTATTTATTTTTATTTTTTTCCTCATATCAATCTCTTTTTTCGTTCCCTTATCCTACCTGTCTTATTTTTTTTTATCTTCGGCCACTTGTGCTCGCGCTCATTAGTTTTCCCTGTCCGGCTCCAACCTCCGGTGGCCATTTTTCTTTTAGTTCCCGCCCTGTGATGTTAACTTGTCCTCCCACTTTACCTCAGAGCTCCGTAGCGGCTTCTTCCCTCATACTCTCACGCAGCTTCTTCGCTACATTTTTTATACATAATTATACTTTAACATTACATGTTATACAGTTACAATTCTAACAACTCTCTCTTTGTTACTATTTGAATTTTTAGAACTGTCTCTTGATGAAGGCAAAACATTTTTTAGAATTGAATTGAATTAGTATTATTTTATACTAATTTTGAAGTTTAGTTTAACTTGTTTAGATGTCTACTCCTCACAACAGTCCTCTTACTGAAAAATCTGTCCAAGTCATGATTGATTCCTCTATGTCAAATATGTTTAACCATTTTAACTTTCACATGGGAGTATTATTAGAAGCTATTCAAGCTTCTCCTCTTAGAAAGTCTCGTAAAAGGAAATTATCCCCTCACTCTAAAAAGTCCTCTAATGTTTCTCACACTAAAAGTCTGCATAAATCAGACTCCTCTATTCCCAAAGGTGTGGGAACAAAAAATTATTCACCTCTTCCCTCAGGCTCAGAGGGAAAGCTTATGAGCCATAAAAGGATTTTTTTTTTATAAAAATAGTTACTCCTCTGTTTCTCAAAGTGACAATTCATATCGGTTTGTCTGATTCTGATAATCATTTAGAGGATAATAAATATTTTTCAGATTATGACTCTTACTCTGAGGATTCTCCTACGCATAAAAGGTGTAAAAAATTGACTGTCTAAATCTAAATCTTTTATAATTTTGTCATATAAATTTACTGACAAATCAGGAAACCCTAGATTTAATCCAGATGAACTCCAAAACCCTCGCTCATCTGAGTAGTTTCCCTCAAAATATGTTTCTGAATATGTGGAACATTGGATTAGACGCCCCCTGAAAAGAGAAGTTAGAAATAAGATGCTAGCGGAATGCCCTCGCCCCAATTTACCAAATAATACTGCTATTACCCCTGAAGTTGACCCCAAAATTGTTAAATTTATTTCTACTCCAGGATTCAATGTTAAAAAGGTGTTGACAGATCATGGAGATTTGACAAGATAAGCTTCTGGATTCCATTGGTCCCCTCACTAAAATTCTAGAACTTAATAATGAGGCAGTGAAAAATGATTCTGCCCTTGACCCTGCAATGGTCAGCCAATGGTTTCAAAGAGCTTTATGTCATATTGGTAACGCCAAAACTGCTATTGCCATTGAGAGAAGGAAATAAATTTTCCAGAAAAATTGATCCTAAACTCACTGATATGGCCTTGTCCGAGTTGGGTTCTACCACTAATGGCCTACTTTTCGGAGATTAGTTTATAAAAGAGCTTAAAAACTATCGGCTAGATTTAGAGTTGGGCGGTAGCCGTCAAAACCAGCGTTAGAGGCTCCTAACGCTGGTTTTTACTGCCCTCTGGTATTTGGAGTCAGTCAGGAAAGGGTCTAACGCTCACTTTCCAGCCGCGACTTTTCCATACCGCAGATCCCCTTACGTCAATTGCGTATCCTATCTTTTCAATGGGATCTTTCTAACGCCGGTATTTAGAGTCGTGGCTGAAGTGAGCGTTAGAAATCTAACGACAAAACTCCAGCCGCAGAAAAAAGTCAGTAGTTAAGAGCTTTCTGGGCTAACGCAGGTTTATAAAGCTCTTAACTACTGTGTTCTAAAGTACACTAACACCCATAAACTACCTATGTACCCCTAAACCGAGGTCCCCCCACATCGCCGCTACTCTATTAAAAATTTTTAACCCCTAATCTGCTGACCGCACACCGCTGCCACCTACGTTATCCCTATGAACCCCTAATCTGCTGCCCCTAACACCGCCGACCCCTATATTATATTTATTAACCCCTAATATGCCGCCACCAACGTCGCCGCTACATACCTACACTTATTAACCCCTAATCTGCCGACCGGACCGCGCCGCTATTATAATAAAGTTATTAACCCCTAATCCGCCTCACTCCCGCCTCAATAACCCTATAATAAATAGTATTAACCCCTAATCTGCCCTCCCTAACATCGCCGACACCTAACTTCAAGTATTAACCCCTAATCTGCCGATCGGAGCTCACCGCTACTCTAATACATTTTTTAACCCCTAAAGCTAATTCTAACCCTAACACCCCCCTAAGTTAAATATAATTTAAATCTAACAAAATAAATTAACTCTTATTAAATAAATTATTCCTATTTAAATCTAAATGCTTACCTGTAAAATAAAACCTAATATAGCTACAATATAAATAATAATTATATTGTAGCTATTTTAGGATTAATATTTATTTTACAGGCAACTTTGTATTTATTTTAACCAGGTACAATAGCTATTAAATAGTTAATAACTATTTAATAGTTACCTAGTTAAAATAATTACAAAATTACCTGTAAAATAAATCCTAACCTAAGTTACAATTAAACCTAACACTACACTATCAATAAATTAATTAAATACAATACCTACAATTATCTACAATTAAACCTAACACTACACTATCAATAAATTAATTAAATACAATATCTACAAATAAATACAATGAAATAAACTAACTAAAGTACAAAAAATAAAAAAAGAACTAAGTTACAAAAAATAAAAAAATATTTACAAACATTAGAAAAATATTACAACAATTTTAAACTAATTACACCTACTCTAAGCCCCCTAATAAAATAACAAAGCCCCCCAAAATAAAAAAATGCCCTACCCTATTCTAAATTAAAAAAGTTCAAAGCTCTTTTACCTTACCAGCCCTGAAAAGGGCCCTTTGCGGGGCATGCCCCAAAGAATTCAGCTCTTTTGCCTGGAAAAAAAAACACATACAACACCCCCCCCCAACATTACAACCCACCACCCACATACCCCTAATCTAACCCAAACCCCCTTAAATAAACCTAACACTAAGCCCCTGAAGATCTCCCTATCTTGTCTTCACCTCACCGGGTCCCGATCTGTCCAGAAGAGCCTCCGATGTCTTGATCCAAGCCCAAGCGGGGGGCTGAAGAGTGACGTCCATCCTCGGGCTGAAGTCTGGATCCAAGCGGCGGCTGAAGAAATCCATCATCGGGCTGAAGTCGGAAGTCCATCATCGGGATGAAGTCTTCTATCAAGCAGCATCTTCAATCTTCTTTCTTCCGGAGCGGAGCCATCTTCTTCCAAGCCGACACGGATCTATCCTCTTCTAACGACGCCTACTCGCCGAATGACGGTTCCTTTAAATGACGTCATCCAAGATGCGTCCCTCGAATTCCGATTGGCTGATAGGATTCTATCAGCCAATCGGAATTAAGGTAGGAATATTCTGATTGGCTGATGGAATCAGCCAATCAGATTCAAGTTCAATCCGATTGGCTGATCGGAACAGCCAATAGAATGCGAGCTCAATCTGATTGGCTGATTGGATCAGCCAATCGGATTGAACTTGAATCTGATTGGCTGATTCCATCAGCCAATCAGAATATTCCTACCTTAATTCCGATTGGCTGATAGAATCCTATCAGCCAATCGGAATTCGAGGGACACCATCGTGGATGACGTCATTTAATGGAACCGTCATTCGGCGAGTAGGCTTCGTTAGAAGAGGATGGATCCGCGTCGGCTGGGAAGAAGATGGCTCCGCTCCGGAAGAAAGAAGATTGAAGATGCTGCTTGATAGAAGACTTCATCCCGATGATGGACTTCCGACTTCAGCCCGATGATGGATTTCTTCAGCCGCCGCTTGGATCCAGACTTCAGCCCGAGGATGGACGTCACTCTTCAGCCCCCCGCTTGGGCTTGGATCAAGACATCGGAGGCTCTTCTGGACAGATCGGGACCCGGTGAGGTGAAGACAAGGTAGGGAGATCTTCAGGGGCTTAGTGTTAGGTTTATTTAAGGGGGGTTTGGGTTAGATTAGGGGTATGTGGGTGGTGGGTTGTAATGTTGGGGGGGGGTATTGTATGTGTTTTTTTTCCAGACAAAAGAGCTGAATTATTTGGGGCATGCCCCGCAAAGGGCCCTTTTCAGGGCTGGTAAGGTAAAAGAGCTTTGAACTTTTTTAATTTAGAATAGGGTAGGGCATTTTTTTATTTTGGGGGGCTTTGTTATTTTATTAGGGGGCTTAGAGTAGGTGTAATTAGTTTAAAATTGTTGTAATATTTTTCTAATGTTTGTAAATATTTTTTTATTTTTTGTAACTTAGTTCTTTTTTATTTTTTGTACTTTAGTTAGTTTATTTCATTGTAATTATTTGTAGATATTGTATTTAATTAATTTATTGATAGCGTAGTGTTAGGTTTAATTGTAGATAATTGTAGGTATTGTATTTATTAATTTATTGATAGTGTAGTGTTAGGTTTAATTGTAACTTAGGTTAGGATTTATTTTACAGGTAATTTTGTAATTATTTTAACTATTTTAGCTATTAAATAGTTCTTAACTATTTAATAGCTATTGTACCTGGTTAAAATAAATAGAAAGTTGCCTGTAAAATAAATATTAATCCTAAAATAGCTATAATATAATTATAATTTAGGTAAAAGAGGTTTTCTATTTTAATTTTAGAATAGGGTAGGGCATTTTTTATTTTAGGGGGCTTTGCTATTTTATTAGGGGGCTTAGAGTAGGTGTAATTAGTTTAAAATTGTTGTAATATTTTTCTAATGTTTGTAAATATTTTTTTTATTTTTTGTAACTTAGTTCTTTTTTATTTTTTGTACTTTAGTTAGTTTATTTAGGTATTGTATTTAATTAATTTATTGATAGTGTAGTGTTAGGTTTAATTGTAGATAATTGTAGGTATTTTATTTAAGTAATTTATTGATAGTGTAGTGTTAGGTTTAATTGTAACTTAGGTTAGGATTTATTTTACAGGTAATTTTGTAATTATTTTAACTAGGTAGCTATTAAATAGTTATTAACTAATTAATAGCTATTGTACCTGGTTAAAATAATTACAAAGTTGCCTGTAAAATAAATATTAATCCTAAAATAGCTACAATATAATTATTCATTATATTGTAGCTATATTAGGGTTTATTTTACAGGTAAGTATTTAGCTTTAAATAGGAATAAATTATTTAATAAGAGTTAATTTATTTCGTTAGATTTAAATTATATTTAACTTAGGGGGGTGTTAGTGTTAGGGTTAGACTTAGCTTTAGGGGTTAATCCATTTATTAGACTAGCGGCGAGATCCGATCGGCATATTAGGGGTTAATTATTGTAGGTAGCTGGCGGCGACGTTGTGGGGGGCAGATTAGGGGTTAATAAATATAATATAGGGGTCGGCGGTGTTAGGGGCAGCAGATTAGGGGTACATAGGTATAATGTAGGTTGCGGCGGTATACGGAGCGGCAGATTAGGGGTTAAAAAAAATATGCAGGTGTCAGTGATAGTGGGGGCGACAGATTAGGGGTGTTTAGACTCGGGGTACATGTTAGGGTGTTAGGTGCAGACTTAGGAAGTGTTTACCCATATTAAACAATGGGGCTGCATTAGGAGCTGAACGCTGCTTTTTTGCAGGTGTTTTTTTTCAGCTCAAACTGCCCCATTGTTTTCTATGGGGGAATCGTGCACGAGCACGTTTTTGAAGCTGGCCGCGTCCGTAAGCAACGCTGGTATTTAGAGTTGCAGTGGCGGTAAATATGCCTGTACGCTCCCTTTTTGGAGCCTAACGCAGCCATTCTGTGAACTCTAAATACCAGCGGTATTTAAAAGGTGCGGGAGAAAAAAAGCACGCGTAGCTAATGCACCCCTTTGGCCGCAGAACTCTAAATTTAGCCGTAAGTGAGCACTTTTTCTTCTCTCATTAAGGCTAAGACATTAATGAAAGAATTTCTGAATCCTAACCGTGTTTTTGACAGAGCCGGGAAAGGCACGGGTCGCTTTCCTGGCAGATCATACAATACCTACAGACCCCAATTTTAATATCAATCTCAATACAACAATCAGCTACACTTTTCTGAAAAACCTTCCTCATCATACACTCAGTTTTTTCCCTCCCATTCCAGACCCTGGCAGTCTATGGGTTTTAGGTCACAAACCCGCTCAAGACTAGGTAAGATTGCATTTATCGCACACAAATTTTCAACCTTCAAGAGTAGGGGGAAGACTTTCACTTTTTGTAAAAAAACTGGGAGGTTATTACTTCAGACCCTTGGATTCTAAATACAATTCAGGGACTTTAAATAGAATTTTCTTCCCATTCAAATTGTCCTTCCTCATCCCAATAATTTTTCTGCTGCCTTTAAAGCCTTTCTCAAATCAGCTTCTCTTCAGGATATAATTAACAGATACGGATAGGGTATAGCGCTAGACCAAAAACCTACTTAGCCTCACTAAAGGTTATTGTCTCCTCCCTAGACAATAAAGAATTAAGAATGTAAAATCAGTGGATATAGGAGGCGCTATAGAGCCGTAGGATATATAGATATAAATAAATGTAAAATTCACTGTATCGTTACCAGTTAAAACAATCCAAAAAATTAAAAATCCAAAAATCCCAATGACCCTTAAGGGATACGTTTAAAAACTATTTATGTGCAAAATCTGTGATAAAAAAATCGGTGATAATTAAAAATAAAGGAAAATATCTACGTACATATATATAAAAATTTTTTATCCAAGTGAAAAATCAAAGTGAAATAAATGGAGTATATCAAAGTGCAATCAATGATCAAGTGACAATATTTAGTAAAACACAGATGTGATATTTAATAAGTCAATGCATAAAAGGTTGACACATACAATCCATATAACAATCAATCATACGTAAAATAAAACATACACACTATACATAACCCCTCAGATTCCCCAAATCAAATGTGGCTGGCGGAGAACACCTATAATGACTGTGTTCTAATCTTGGTGTTAGTAATTCAAGGGGATCCCCCAAAGAAGATGGTCCGGAATGATAATGTGGGTTTAATTATTGTAACTCCAAAGATATAAATGTTAATGTTTCTGAATGATGCCGTTATATCCCCAGTCTTCTTTGGTCACAAATAAAAGCCCACGATGGTATAGAGCTCCTTCCTTAATGTTCTCTTAGTTAATAGGCAATCAAGTATTTATAACTTAGCCGGGAGGCTCTCCTACCTTCTTACAAGTGTCTGCCAGCGATCTCCTTACCTGGCCCGACACTCCGGCTGCTCCTTTAGATGTCTGCTCAGCGAAAATCCTGTGAGTGACGTCACCCGGTTCCGGGTCCTAGGTGACCACTTGCGCAAGTGTTTGTTTCCACAGGATGTCCTCTGTACGCCAGGGTACAGAGAGTTCACTTCAGATTCGGTCCTCCAAAAAATCACAAACAGTAGCAGGTAAGTCCTCTACGCGTTTCAACCCCTTCTGGGTCTTTTTCAAGATGCTACTTCCTGCAACCTTTGCCCTTAAATCCACTCTCTGCACAGGTGATTCGCTATTGCTACAACACCTTTCCGCAGGTAACTATTTCCTGTGTTATCAAGACTGGGAAGCAAATGAATAAGTGTAACCGATCCGTGGAGGTGGAGTCTGAATGATCTGGGCGGAGTTGTGTGAAAATGGAGAGGAGCAGAATGGTCTGGAAGAGAAGTCTAGGAGGTGCTAAGATGATCCCAGATTTCAGTATCATAAAACTGGGCACAAAGAGTGCAGTGAAATCTCCTTTATGAAGCCATTTAAACTGGACAGAATCTTCTCTGTCCCACTGGCAGAGTAACTGTGTGGGAGATGACAATCTGAGCCAGCAGGTTGGAATTACTTGCTGCTGCTGTTGTTTGTAGCTGATGTGACTCCTAAGAAGGAGGTGGGGGGAGGTGGGGGGAGGCACAGTTTTCTAGAGAACCTGCTGGCTCAGATTGTCATCTCCCACACAGTTACTCTGCCAGTGGGACAGAGAAGATTCTGTCCAGTTTAAATGGCTTCATAAAGGAGATTTCACTGCACTCTTTGTGCCCAGTTTTATGAAACTGAAATCTGGGATCATCATTATAGGTGTTCTCCGCCAGCCACATTTGATTTGGGGAATCTGAGGGGTTATGTATAGTGTGTATGTTTAAACCGGTTTTATTTTATGTATGATTGATTGTTATATGGATTGTATGTGTCAACCTTTTATGCATTGACTTATTAAATATCACATCTGTGTTTTACTAAATATTGTCACTTGATCATTGATTGCACTTATTTCACTTTGATTTTTCACTGCATTTATTTCACTTTGATTTTTCACTTGGATACATTTTTTTTAATTATCACCGATTTTTTATCACAGATTTTGCACATAAATAGTATGTAAACGTATCCCTTAAGGGTCATTGGGATTTTTGGATTTTTAATTTTTTGGATTGTTTTAACTGGTAACGATACAGTGAATTTTACATTTATTTATATCTATATATCCTACGGCTCTATAGCGCCTCCTTTATCCACTGATTTTACATAGGATATAATTAACGCTGCAGACTGGTCTTCTATTCAGTTTTATTTCAAACCTATTTCTCATCCTTCTTCTTTTCTTTTACCTCAGCTTTAAACTAGCAAAATAGGAGTCTCCTGTCCTGTAATAAAATTGGGATTATCCTAGCTAAAGTGTAGGTATAATCTAGATTTTATTAAGGAAGAAGAGATAAGTATTCCCCCCCCCCCAATTTTTTTTAATCATTATACCCCAAGGATATGTTTTTTCAGATGTTTTATAAATTACTAATTATTATGTTTATTCACCTAGCTCCTATCTAAGATGTCTTCACATCCCAAGAATCTGCATTGTTACAAAGGATCCTCTACTCCTTTATCTTGGTTATCTACATTTCAAGTCTCATCTCAAGCATCATCCATCCTTCAGCCAAGTGTGTATTCTACATCTTCCCCTTCAACCAAGGTCGGATTAAAGTGTTTCCTAGGATTCATCATTATGTTTGGACTGTTCCTGTTTGTTCTGTTTTCCAATTACTTTTTATTTGTTCATCTCAGCAGCAAATCCAAAAGAGGAATAATTGGGGGTTATTGGTTCCTTTATGGTCAATACGGCAGAGCTGATTGGTTCTTCTTTTCTCTTTTTTCTGTAATGTTAACTGTTTATGTTCTGTACATGTTATGTATCTTCTGTTATGCTTTTAATGGCTGCATTGGTAGTAGAAAAGAAAATACTCATCTCCTAGTCCTTAATAAAATCTAGATTATACCTACACATTAGCTAAAATAATCCCAATTATCATCAACAATCTAAACAGGCTTCCTATGTGGATCACCCTAAAACCCAAGTTCATACATCACAGTGTGACTAGAAAATTAAATTATATGTGAAGAACATTGGAATGTAAAGTATTCATAACTCTCTTTGGAATTAGTTCAGTTGGGCTAACGGTGTGTCGGGTTAGCCCCCGAACGATAACTGTTAGTTTTTTTTAACAGGGAGCCCCAAAGAAGTCTATGGTGAGAAGAAGTTAGCGTAAACACAATATCCAAAGTCCTGAAGTTAACACACATTGAGTTTTGCTCCCGCACTAACTTTTACTTTCAACTTGTAATATGTGCTCTAGCTTGACTGCGTTAAAAGTTTTCTTACAGTGCTGTGTTAGCGCGCAAGCTGAAAAATATACATTGAGCGCAGTTAATGCGCAAGCAAAAACGTTATTTAGCACAGCACTTGTAATCTGGCCCTATATAAGTATATGTGTATGTGATTGGCTGGTGGCTGTCACATGGTACAAGAAACAGGGAAATTAAAGGAAACTTTGAAATTTAACAGACAAAATATATTGCTCATTTTAAATTCAAAGTAACTGTTATTGCACTTTTTATTATTCATATGTTGACAATGCAGTTCCATTGTGTTTAATGGTCTTTTAAGAAAATGAATGACTAGTATTTTACAGCAAATGGCAAATAATGAATGTATATTGCAATACTGCTATACTTTCAATAATAAAACATTTGATTTGTTATTACATTTTGAGTTTAATTCCCCTTTTATTATTTTGTCATTTTGAATTACTGGAAAGAACTTTTTGGTTTATTTGGTTAGACTGACCTAAATATCTATTTCCTGTAGTAATGTGGGCTCACTTTCAATTTCACTGAAACACAAAATTAAAGATTTAATTGGCCTTCTGAGTGATAGGGGAGATTTGTGTAATTTATATAAGCAGAACAGTAACTAGATAGTGCTAAGATCCAAGAAAAGAATGCTCAATTTCACTTAATTTCCTTAGTTTAAAATAAAAACTATTACATACATAACACAAAAAAACACAATGTTTATGATCACAAAAGACTCTATTAATACAAATAACTTTATTTATGCTTTTGGATACAATTCAAAGAAAAAAATTAAAAATATTTTAGTTACCTTTGTACACGCTCTGTTAACTAAAAGGTTTCTCCAGCTTCACCAGCCTTACCAACCACTCCAGCTTCACAAACCTCATCAAGCTCTTCATCTTCACAACCCTCTCCAGATTTACCAACCTCACCAAACTCTCCATCTTTAACAGTTTCACCAATATATCCAGGTTCACCAACCTCACCAACCTCTTCAGCCTTACCAAACTCTACAGCTTCATCAGCCTAATCAGCCTCTAAAGCTTAATTAGCCTCACCAACATCTCCTGCTTCATCAGTCTCAACATTATCTCTAGGTTCACAAACCTCACCAACCTCTCCAGCCTTACCAAACTCTACAGCTTCACCAGCCACATAAAACTCTCCAGCTTCATTAGCCTTACCAACATCTCCTGCTTCATCAGTCTCACCAATATTTCCAGGTTCATCAGCCTCACCATCCTCTCCAGCCTTACCAAACTCTACAGCTTCACCAGCTTCACTAACCTCTTAGTCTTACCAAATACCAGCTTCAAAAGCCTCTACAAACTCTCCAGCTTCACTAGCATCCTCAAATACTCCATCTTCACCAGCCTAATCAACCTCTTTGCTTCATTAGCTTGACCGTCTTCCACTTCATCAGCCTCACCAATCTCTCCAGGTTCACCAACCTCTCAAGTCTTACCAAACTCTTTAGGTTCACCAGCCTCGCCAACCTCTCCAATTTCACCAAACTCCACCCTAGAATAAATTGTTCAATATCTTTAAAAAAAGTAATTTTATTGTAAAAATGGAGTGCTCTAAACATGTAATGTTTGCATTAGTAACTGTGGATAACAAGGTGAAAAAAGGGTTCCAACTGAAAGATCCTGAGATGTTCACAGATGTAGCTGGCGGGACTTCCATTTCTTACTGGATCACCAGCTGTGACCTGCTCAGGAGCTGCAAGGCTTTGTGTTTAACCCCTTTATGGGAGTTAGATACATAATCATCTATGCAAACATGTCAAGTTCTAACAAATTTAGAGCATGCTATATTTGCATAACCATATCTTTCCCTAACTGGCTTCAGCAGATAACTGCAAAATACTGCACTTTATATTAACATCACATGTTTGGCTATCTGTGTTGTCTGCAGACTAAAGCACAGTTCCTCCACGTCATGGGTGGAGATTGGCATTTTAAAAAACAATTACAACAAACAAGATGTTTTGCATAATACACTTTTTACCTCTGTGATTACCTTGTATCTAAGCCTCTGCAGACTGCCCCCTTATTTTAGCTTTTTGGACAGACTTGCATTTTATCAATCAGTGCTGACTCATAAATAACTCAACGGGAGTGAGCACAATGTTATCTATATGGCACATGAACTAGTGCTGTCTACCTGTGAAAAACTGTCCAAATGCTCTGAGATAGGAGGCAGACTTTAAGGACTTATAAATTAGCACACAAGCCTACCTAGTATTAGCTTTCAACAAAGAATATCAAGAGAACAAAGCAAATTTGATGATAAAAGTAAATTGGAAAAATATTTAAAATTGCATGTCCCATCTGAATCATGAACTTTTAATTTTAACTAGACTAGATGGGTGCATAAGGTCATATTTTATTGTCATGCAGCCACAGTAAGTGGGATGAACAGTGAAATATTTGTGCCACTATTTACAGCTGCTGTACAGGGGTCAGGTATCTGGTTAATTTAATAATATCTGTTTAAGCGGATTTATCTTAGATACAAGGAGCGCCTATACTAGAAGGCAAAGACAGATAATAATATCAAATAAATGTATTTAATAAAATATATATATATATATAAAAGATGTTAGTATCATTGATCCAAAATTAATAATTACACCTGTTAGTTATAAAACGTTATTTGACCTACTGCAGATTTATGTGTAGAGGTAATAACCTACTTAAAACAATGAGTTACAATAATTAAAAGTCTATGAATAGTCCATTCCTGATGAGTAATCCTAGTTCAATGATGGGTAAGCCTAGTCCAATGATGAAACCGAAAGAACTTTTCTAAAAAATATATTGATTGCCTAAAAAAATATATAGTGACTGTGTGAAAAATATAAAAATATGTAAAAATAAAAATAATAAAAAAGTGTTAAAAAAAATAAATATATATATATATATATATATATATATATATAAAGACAAAAACCCAAAAAATTAAAAAACAGTTGAAAAATGAAGAATTCACTAAAAATTCATGTGAATAAATCCCAATGTGATAATATGAAAGATTAAAATATAAAAATAAAAAATACCATAATACAAAAATATACGTGAGGTGTTGAGTACCAAATGGTTACATAAGCCCCAGTTATGGGCTTTGGAAGTGATTCCTTCTTGATTATAATCTTCTAAGTGAAAATTTGTAGAGAGTGCTAAAAAGTTGATCCTGTATTCCCAAGGTTTATCCCTTAAATTGATTTAATATTCAAACCTGTAAAAAAACAAATATAACATGCTAAAACAACTTAGCAATCAGAATGAAGCTTACCATAAATGTTGTCAATGAGTTTCGACCCTTATTGTGGGCCTTTATCAAGACTGTATATGGTGTGTTATGGTGGCTTCATTTATAGTTATGTTTATCCAATCATTGTCGCCGTTATTTTGGAAAAACATCCATGTGGTATACAGAAACCGGATGTGATACCTTCCTTGTTTTTACTTAACGTTTTATCACTGTTGTAAAATGAAACATAAGTGTTCATATATGCCTCTAAGTGTAGCTGTGGTTTTTAAGAATTCTTGTATATATAATAATTGTTTGCGTTGATATATCAATAAGATATTTGTTATTACCGTGTGTATAGAAAATCAGCAAACCGGAAGTGACTCATAATTGGTGACGTCACCTTCGGTGTCGCCGTCCATTCTGAGTATTACTTCCGGTTTCTCTTTATATTCAGCGATCATCCCGATATAATCTATGGGTTACCATAGTTACTAGGTGAAACCTTAACAGCCACCAAAAAAAAAGGGGATATATATGATTACATATGAAAAAATTATTATATGATCCACTTCCTATTGACTTACTTATCTCTACCTATTTCTTAGTATAGCAAGGGCTATCTAGTAATAGCACCTAGAGATTAAAAACTTAACATAAATTCAAATATTCCAGTTAATCTATACAGGATGAAGTGTATAATGTTACCTCTAAACAATATACAAATAATGTAAAAAAAGTTACGGTTAAACTATAACAGTACAATATCTTGACTCTAAATAACTGTTTGATTTGAGTAATTAAAGGGTTGGAAGAAATAGTTGGAAAAATACTTAAATTATCAAATATAAGCCTATGTGACATCTGTATTACATATACTAATAATATTCTTAGATTGATTTAATTAAGCCTCAACTCTACTTGGATCTTAATATATATGGTACAGCTGACCATACCTAAGGAAGACAATTGGAGTGTTATTTTAAGATGGTTTCTTTGGGCGGTGAAATAATGTAAGGGACAATCATAACATTCCAAATGGTATCTACTAAAGCTTAGCCAAACGGATAAAATTATTCTCATGGGGGTCTATTTTATATTTTATAAAAAATCAAGGTCACTTGGCAATAAAATTATAGTACATATTGGCATCAAGATAAGTGAAAATTGAAAATTGATAACATGGGATGTATGCCTCCAGAGACATCTATAGGTTAAAAGCTGATCCTTGTGGTCACAAATATTAACTTATTCCGGTAACTGGAAGATCTTCACATATGACTCTGATTGTATCATAGTTGTTTATAAACTTTTCTAACTATCAACCATTTTTGACTTGTTGTAAGATCTCATGTTGTATGCAAAATTTGAGATGTTTACATCTAACTATATGTTAGTATGATCATACATGCAAACAGTAAAATGTGACATAAAATTAGCATATCATCTAGTTATTTCAGATTTATTAAATGTGATAGGTCTTCCCTACTGTTTAGACCCCCTAGGATATAGGCAGTCTAAATCAAAGATCCATTTAGATTCTGCAGTGAGTAATTTTCTTTCGTAATTTCCTCCTCTCCAATTATATGTTACTAACTGGATCCCTATACTGTATAGCTAAAGTCTTTTTGTTTTCCCTGATGATGGTTCATAAAATGTCTATATAGTGATGTATACTGTGTTTTCCTCCCTCTCTCACATGCCTTACAGTTTGGGCATGGAAAAAAACCTCTGATATTTCTCCCATATACATTATTAACCTTAGATTTAGAAGTCCTAGGTATAGTGGGGGACAATATGTTCTTTTGTCTGCTTTTCGATATATGAATTTTGGTCTTAATGGTAACTTTTCCCCTTTTTAAATATAAAATCAAGACCGATAATGACAACTCTGGCGAGGACACACTCACTGTCGCATTCATCACAGAATACAGTGAAAATAGACATATTATAGAAAAGATCATTGAGAAGCATTGGCCACTGCTTTTCAATGATCTTTTATATAATATGTCTATTTTCACTGTATTCTGTGATGAATGCGACGGTGAGTGTGTCCTCGCCAGAGTTGTCATTATCGGTCTTGATTTTATATTTCAAAAGATCTTTCCGATCTCTACATCGGACTTCCTCTATATTTCTGTCAAGGCTGCCCTCTTCATAGCCCCTCTCCAAAATTTAGTTTTTTAGAATTGTAGCCTGCTCCTCCCATTTGCTGTGATTTGAGCAATTATTCTTTATACCTAGGACTACTAAATCTAAGGTAAAAGATGTATATGGGAGAAATATCAGAGGGGTTTTTTCCATGCCCAAACTGTAAGGCATGTGAGAGAGGGAGGAAAACACAGAACTTCATTTCACACAATTCAAAGGTTAAGTATGAAATCAGAGATTTGATAAGATGTAGCAGCAAAGGGGTAATATATCTAATACAGTGCAGCTGTGGCCTACAATATGTAGGACAGACCTCCAGGCTCTTGAAAGATAGGATCAGAGAGCACCTACTACTGATTAAACACAAGAGTATAGAAACACCACTATATAGACATTTTACGAACCATCATCAGGGAAAACAAAAAGACTTAAGCTATATAGGGATCCAGTTAGTAACATTTAATTGGAGAGGAGGAAATTACGGAAGGAAATTACTCACTGCAGAATCTAAATGGATCTTTGATTTAGACTGCCTATATCCTAGGGGGTCTAAACAATAGGGAAGACCTATCACATTTAATAAATCTGAAATAACTAGATGATATGCTAATTTTATGTCACATTTTACTGTTTGCATGTATGATCATACTAGCATTTAGTTAGATGTAAACATCTCAAATTTTGTATATAACATGAGATCTTACAACAAGTCAAAAATGGTTGATAGTTAGAAAAGTTTATAATCAACTATGTTACAATCAGAGTTATATGTGAAGATCTTCCAGTTACCAGAATAAGTTAATATTTGTGACCACAAGGATCAGCATTTTAACCTATAGATGTCTCTGGAGGCATACATCCTATGTTTATCAAATTTCGATTTTTACTTATCTTGATGCGAATATGCACTATAATTTTATTGCCAAGTGACCTTGATTTTTTATAAGATAGATCCCCTTGAGAATCATTTTATCCGTTAGGCTAAGCTTTAGTAGATACCATTTGGAATGTTATGATTGTCCCTTACATTATTTCACCGCTCAAAGAAACCATCTTAAAATAACACTCCAATTGTCTTCCTTAGGTATGGTCAGCTGCACCATATATATTAAGATCCAAGTAGAGTTGAGGCTTAATTAAAGCAATCTAAGAATATTATTAGTATATGTAATACCGATGTCACATATGCTTATATTTGATAATTTAAGTATTTTTCCAACTATTTTTTCCAACCCTTTAATTACTCAAATCAAACAGTTATTTAGAGTCAAGATATTGTACTGTTATAGTTTAATCGTAACTTTTTTACATTATTTGTATATTGTTTATAGGTATCATTGTACACTTCATCCTGTATAGATTAACTGGAATATTTGAATTTATGTTAAGTTTTTAATCTCTAGGTGCTATTACTAGATAGCCCTTGCTATACTAAGAAATAGGTAGAGATAAGTAAGTCAATAGGAAGTGGATCATATAATAATCTTTTCATATGTAATCATATATATCCCCTTTTTTTTTGGTGGCTGTTAAGGTTTCACCTAGTAACTATGGTAACCCATAGATTATATCAGGATGATCGCTGAATATAAAGAGAAACCGGAAGTGATACTCAGAATGGACGGCGATACCGGAGGTGACATCAGCAATTATGAGTCACTTCCGGTGGCTGATTTTCTATACACACGGTAATAACAAATATCTTATTGATAAAACAACGCAAACAATTATTATATATACAAGAATTCTTAAAAAACATAGCTACACTTAGAGGCATATATGAACACTTATGTTTCATTTTAACAACAGTGATAAAACGTTAAGTAAAAACAAGGAAGGTATCACTTCCGGTTTCTGTCTACCACATGGATGTTTTGGCGCCAAAACAACAGTGACATTTATGGTAAGCTTCATTCTGATTGCTGACTAAGTTGTTTTAGCAGTTTTGCACTATGTTATATTTGTTTCTTTACAGGTTTGAATATTAAACCAATTTAAGGGATAAACCTTGGGAATACAGGATCATCTTTTTAGCACTCTCTACAAATTTCCACTTAGAAGATTATAATCAAGAAGGAATCACTTCCAAAACCCATAACTGGGGCTTATGTAACCATTTGGTACTCAACACCTCACGTATATTTTTGTATTATGGTATTTTTTTTATATTTTAATCTTTCATATTATCACATTGGGATTTATTCACATGAATTTTTAGTGAATTCTTTATTTTTCAACTGTTTTTTAATTTTTTGGGTTTTTGTCTTTATACAGAGTATATATATATATATGTATTGAACACTTTTTTATTATTTTTATTTTTACATATTTTTATATTTTTCACACATTCACTATATATTTTTTGAGGCAATCAATATATTTTTTAGAAAAGTTCTTTCGGTTTCATCATTGGACTAGGATTACCCATCATTGAGCTAGGATTACTCATCAGGAATGGACTATTCATAGACTTTTAATTATTGTAACTCCTTGTTTTAAGTAGGTTAATGCCTCTGCACATAAATCTGCAGTAGGTCAAATAACGTTTTATAACTAACAGTTGTAATTATTCATTTTGGATCAATGATACTAACATCTTTTATATATATATTTTATTAAATACATTTATTTGATATTATTATCTGTCTTTGCCTTCTAGTATAGGCGCTCCTTGTATCTAAGATAAATCCGCTTTAACTTTCAGGGGCTGTTAGGGACCCTTATTTAAAGGAGCCATAAGACATTTGTTTTGGTTAAGCGCTGCAAGATAAACCTAATTTAATATCTGTTTAAGGCCAGATCTTTTTTCACTGTTGAGAAACTAGACACTCTAGGGTAATTAATAACGGCTAGATTACGACTTTTGCGTTATGAGCGGCGTGGTGCTAACTTGCAAGTTATTGTCACCGCTCACTTACCTACAGCGCTGCTATTACAGGTTTACAAAAACTCGGCGTTAGCAGGCAATATTGCAGCGTAAAGCAAAATTGAGCTTCATACCGCACTCCAATACCAGCGCTGCAGTGAGCTGGTTTTACATGCTCGTGCATAATTTCCCCATCAATGGGGAGAGCCGATTGAAAAAAAGTCAATAAAGCAGCGTAAAGCTCCGTAACGCAGCCCCATTAAAGTCTATGGGGAAACTAAATTTATGTTTATACCTAACACCCTAACATAAACCCTGAGACTAAACACCCCTAATCTGCTGCCCCTGACATCGCCGACACCTACTATACATTTATTAAACCCTAATCTGCCACCCCGACACCGCTGACACCTACATTACAGTTATTAACCCCTAATCTGCTGCCCCAATGTCGCCGCCACCCACCTACACTTATTAACCCCTAATCTGCCATCCCCAATGTCGCCGCCACCCACCTACACTTATTAACCCCTAATCTGCCATCCCCAATGTCATCGCCACCTACCTATTAACCTCTAATTTGCCGCCCCTAACATCGCCACCACCTACCTACATTTATTAACCACTAATCTTCTGCCCCCAACGTCGCCGCCAATAGAATGCAAGCTCAATCCTATTGGCTGATTGGATCAGCCAATAGGATTGAAGCTCAATCCTATTGGCTGATTTCAACAGCCAATAGGATTTTTTCACCTTTATTTCGGATTGACTGATAGATTTCTATCAGCCAATCGGAATTCAAGGGACGTCATCTTGGATGATGTAATTTAAAGGAACCTTCATTCTTCAAGAAGACTTCGATTGAAGAGGATGCTCCGCGCCAGATGTCTTGAAGATGGAGCCGCTCCGCGCCGGATGGATGAAGATAGAAGATGCCGTCTGGATGAAGACTTTTGCTGCTTCATTGAGGACTTCTCCCGGCTTCGTTGAGGACTTCTTGCCCCTTGGATGAAGACTTCTCCCGGCTTAATTGAGGATGGATGTCGGGTCTTCAAAAACTGTAAGTGGATCTTCAGGGTTTTTTTTTAAGGGTTTATTGGGTGGGTTTTATTTTTAGATTAGGGTTTGGGCGGAAAAAGAGCTAAATGCCCTTTTAAGGGCAATGCCCATACAAATGCCCTTTTCAGGGGGTTGGTTGTGTAGGTGGTGGGTTTTACTGTTGGGGGCTGTTTGTATTTTTTTTTACAGGTAAAAAAGAGCTGATTTCTTTGGGGCAATGCCCCGCAAAAGGCCCTTTTAAGGGCTATTGGTAGTTTAGTTTAAGCTAGGGTTTTTTTATTTTGGGTGGGCTTTTTTATTTTGATAGGGCTATTAGATTAGGTGTAAATTTAAATATCTGATAATTTATTTTTTATTTTGTGTAATTTAGTGTTTGTTTTTTTGTAATTTAGTTAATTGTATTTAATTAATTTAATGTATTTAATTGTAGTGTAAGGTTAGGTGTTAGTGTAAGACAGGTTAGGTTTTATTTTACAGGTAAATTTGTATTTATTTTAGCTAGGTAGTTAGTAAATAGTTAATAACTATTTACTAACTATTCTACCTAGTTAAAATAAATACAAACTTGCCTGTGAAATAAAAATAAAACCTAAGATAGCTACAATGTAAGTATTAGTTATATTGTAGCTAGGTTAAGGGTTTTTTGTTTTTAGGTATTTAGTTTTAAATAGGAATTATTTAGTTAATGATAGGAATTTTCATTTTATTTATTTTAATTAGACTTAGGGTTAGGTTTAGGGGTTAATAACTTTAGTATAGTGGCAGCGACGTTGGGGGCGGCAGATTAGGGGTTAATAACTGTAATGTAGGTGGTGGCGACATTGGGGGTGGCAGATTATGGATTAATAACTTTAATGTAGGTGGCGGCGACATTGGGGGTGGCAGATTAGGGGTTAATAACTTTAATGTAGGTGGCGGCGAAATTGGAGTCGGCAGATTAGGGATTAATAAGTGTCGGTAGGTGGCGGCGACATTGGGGGTGGCAGATTATGGGTTAATAACTGTAATGTAAGTGGCAGCAACATTGCGGGTGGCAGATTAGGGGTTAATAACTTTAATGTAGGTGGTGGCGAAATTGGGGGCGGCAGATTAGGGATTAATAACTGTAATGTAGGTGGCGGCGACATTGGGGGTGGCAGATTAGGGGTTAATAACTTTAATGTAGGTGGCGGCGACATTGGGGGTGGCAGATTAGGGGTTAATAACTTTAATGTAGGTGGCGGCGAAATTGGAGTCGGCAGATTAGAGATTAATAAGTGTAGGTAGGTGGCGGCGACATTGGGGGTGGCAGATTATGGGTTAATAACTGTAATGTAAGTGGCAGCAACATTGCGGGTGGCAGATTAGGGGTTAATAACTTTAATGTAGGTGGTGGCGAAATTGGGGGCGGCAGATTAGGGATTAATAAGTGTAGGTAGGTGGCGGCGACATTGGGGGTGGCAGATTAGGGGTTAATAACTGTAATGTAGGTTGGGGCGATGTTATGGACAGCAGATTAGGGGCTAATAATATTTAACTAGTGTTTGCGATGCGGGAGTGCGGCGGTTAAGGGGTTAATATGTTTATTCTAGTGGCGGCAATGTCGGGAGCGACAGATTAGGGGTTAATAATTTTATTTTAGTGTTTGCGATGTGGCAGGGCCTCAGTTTAGGGGTTAATAGGTAGTTTATGGGTGTTAGTGTACTTTTTAGCACTTTAGTTATGAGTTTTATGCTACAGCTTTGTAGCATAAAACCCATAACTACTGACTTTCAGTTTACTGTATGGATCTTGACGGTATAGGCTGTACTGCTCACTTTTTGGCCGGACAGGCAGACTCGTAATACCGATGCTATGGAAGTCCCATTGAAAAAGGACTTTTTGAAAACTGCGGTAATTACGTTGCGTTATGGCCAAAAAAGTGTGTGGTGCAGATATACCTGCAAGACTCGTAATACCAGCGGTAGTGAAAAAAAGCCTTAACGCTGCTTTTTCACTCATACCGCAAAACTCGCAATCTAGTCATATGTTCTTGTTGTTAAAATCCGTTATTTTTATTTGACAGAGGAAAATCCAAAGTAATACACTGTGGCTAGAACATCATGTAATCATTAAATACAGTAAATGAATATTCAAAATATTAATAAATATACATACCACCCAATTGTCCCAATTTTCACAGGACAGTCCCGATTTTAGGGGTCTGTCCCGCTGTCCTGGGATGATTGACATCTGTCCCGCATTATCCCATGCCTTTAAAAAATATATATATTATTTTATAAATTCTATTGGGCCCATACATGGTCATCAGGACGTGACCACATGCTGCAAAAACACAGTCAGTGGTTTTTTGGTGCATGTGTCTGCATGCCTTGTGCCATGTTGGCTCAGGCATGAGAAGGCAGCGACTGTGCCATGGTGTTGTCACAAGGACTAACTTGTAAGTTCTGACTAGTCACCTCAGGAGCCTCACTGTGTCTACATACTAGTAGAGTGTGGCAATGTGCTGTAAATCTCTGAGGATGGCGGTCAGGAATACTCTGGCCACGGGTAAAATCTGAGAGACGTTCAGACTCAGAGTCGGATCAACATCATTACTAGAGATTTATCCCCCCTTTAATCCTAGGCTGTTAATACACAATGTATTGCTTTACAGTTGTACGATGGGTTTTGCCACATATTCCTAGCCCTATCACTGCAGTGTGAGGAGCGACCACACCCCTTCTCTATTATTATGCCACATATAGCAGGCATTGCTTCTAATCCTGCATGTTAGAGAGGCGGTCTTACTACCCAGGCAGGAGGGTGAGGGGACAAGGGGCAGGCTGATATGAAACCATTGCTACAACTAAAAGTAGAAAAAAGGTGCAGGGTTGCGATTTGAGGGGCGGTGGTGCGGGGTTGGGGAGGGTGCCGGCACAGCCGCAGCAGCCAGGACAATGTGTCTGCTCAGCTGAAAAGTTCCCTTTTTTTCAGAGTGATCTGTAGTGGTCTCTGAACCATTCGGCAGCATAAGTAAATTATTTGAAAGTTGTATGCAGGGTTACGTTTTTGTGGGATTTATATAGTGCTCCAATGGTTTTTTTTTTTTTACACAGAGCACTTAATACCTGCTAAACCTCGGGAGTATCATGTACGAACATAAGAAAAAAACTGTACAACAAAAAAGTAGCAGGTTTAATTTGTTAGGAATATCCATTCTGCTGTCAGTTAAAACGTTTACTTCAAGCAAAGTCTGCACACATTACCGGTTGCAGACTGGGGAAGGAGGCTTGGTGGTTACCTAGGCAACCAGAAAGCGTCCCCCTAGTAACAAAAGTCAGAGTGCTTATACTTTTCTTAAAAAAACTTAATGTGTGTTATGTTCTGCCACACTCCCCAGACCCCACCCCTGCTCCTGCCCACCACATATCACACTTTTGCTCAGTGTGGGGGGCAACCTCTTTTGGATTTTGAAATGTTTGGAAGTATGTATCTCCCCCTTATTAAAAGTATCAGTGTGTGGCAAAGCGTTATAAGAGGTGTGGTCGCCATATAAAATGTTGGCCATGCAGTGCAGTTTGCATGTTTTTAATCTTTTCTCTTTAGTGGGGTGTCTGACTTTATTTGGGGTAGCAGGCTATTAAAGTTCAGTTCCTCATGTTTAGGAGTAGATTACAAGTGGAGCGCTAAACTATTGCACAATAATTAACCAGCCATTACAAGTGGCTGGTTATTGCTACCGCGAGCTTGCGGTAGCAATCAAAGCTCAGAAAATTAACCAGAGATCTGATCTCTGGTTAATTTTCTAAAAGTGCCCCAAATCCCCTAAAAATAGTAGGCATTATGGGGAGGCAGAGCTTGCAGTTGAAGTGAGCAGTCATGCACTTTAGGAGCTCCATAATAAATCCAATATTTTTGCTGAATTAGGAGCAAAATTGTGATAATTTTTACCATAAACAATAGTGAAGTTACACCTAAGGTGACTAACAGGTCACTGGCACTATCTGAACTTTATCAAGGAGAACTGGAGCTAGTAGCTGGATTTGTAAGATCGGCAACCGGCGCCCAAAAAGACTCACACTCATCGACCTTCAAGCACAGACTGAGTTTCAGTGAGAATTTTGTACATTGGAGGGTCAGGGCTCTGCTCCGGTGTCATTACATACCCAAGTCTTGGAGCGCAAGGATCAGCCAGCAGTAAGAGAAGACGGTGGGGGAAAAAAAAGTGCTGCACATCACAAGTGGACATTAAGTGACCGCATCTATACGTGATATCAGGTTAAGACCCCCTAAGTACAACCGCCAGTATATACTCTACTTAATTTTACTGACCAGGGGAGCGGCCCCTAATAGAGGCATCTCGCAGGAAATGTTTGGTGGGACCCACCATTTTTAGATGCTATGCAGTTATTACTTGTCAAAACGCTGTGCTATTACTTTGAGAGTCACAGACAATAAAACCAACATACTTTAAGGGGGGGGGAAATACTCATAATCTCAAACATATTGTTAAATTCTACAAGATTAAAAGCTCACACTGATTCATGGACATTTCTTAAGCCTATCAAAGCTACAGTTTACAGCCGGTCGGCTCGAAGGGGGGCATTGATGGGCAATGCCCACCCAAATTGAATCCTGTGCCCCCTCAAAAAAATATTTTGTTATTGTATAAATAAGTGTGTCATAATTCTGGAAAGGTAGTAGCCTTAGTTATGATACCAGTCACACCAAGTGGGTATTCACACAGCATATTGTGTGTGTATCACTTTCTCAGTGAAATGATGCTGACCTTTTATATCCAACACACAGAAACCGTTCCCTGCACAATGTGTGCAAACCAAACTCTTACAGGGAGACAGTATAGAATAAATCTTTTACACGCAATGCCCCTTTACCTATGGTAGCTATGACACCAGTCCCGAACTGTAAACGTTCTCAAAAAACGTTGTAAACCAGTCGCTCAACAGTTCACAAATGATACCAGCAACCACTCAGCAAATTGTGTACATATCAATCAGGGTGTGGGTGTCCCCATTATAGTGTGTATATAGCAGTCACACGCAGTAGGTGTTCTCAGCATAGCGTGTCTAAACTAGTCACACACAGTGGGTGGTTCCTTATACAATGCCAACCTCTTGTCCAGCCCATATGTGTGTTGTGCTCAAGTTACAGTCCAATGCCTGCAATGGGCCAGCAAAACAAGCAGTAGGGGAAGAAGCCCTTCTCATCCAACAGCAGAAGCACACTAACTAAGGGAATGCTTCCACTTTACATAAACATGGCAGCCCTCAGAGGCACACACCAGTTGCTGTATCCCAGTAAGTCCCAAGCTTTTCTATTTACCATATTATACAGTGTTAACCGAGCTTTGACCCTGCTCTGTGCCCGCATTATATACCCACCAGGCAGGTGGGAAGCATTCGCTCTGAGCCTGTGACTGGTATAGTGGGTCACTCACGGCCTTGTACAGGCAAAGCGTGTTGTTTCCTGATGCTAATATATCTTCACGTCATGCATATTTTATGTTGTTTACTAACATTACCAGCTGATTACAGTAACCAGTAGTTTACTCTCTATATGCATTTGCTTGATATATCCACTATAGTCTCAGTGCAGGATGGATTAAAAGTGCTTCTGTCAGATGCTTCTGTTGCGAGTGTATTTGAGTAGAAACACCGATGTCACTCTGAGTGGTAATTGCACTGTCAGTGTAGCATTATTTTATTTCTCTTGTAAGGGATGTCCCCTCACTCTGCTCTTATTTTGACTTTCATACATGCTTTGTAAAAAATGCGTGCCCCTTCGTAAAAAAAAAATGCCCCCCTATTTCATTTGTTCTGGAGCTGAGTCTGGTTTACAGTAAACAGCACAAGCTGAGTGGTTGTAGAGATGTGATTTGGGCTTACTGATGGACATTGAACAATTACAAAATTACCACAGCGCAACCTCAGTGATAATTGAAGCTGTTCCAATATATAGCTCTCCCAGTAAGCTGTAAATAAATAATAATATGGAAAAAAGGTAGGCTATGGAACAGCGCTTACAAAGCTAAAAAATTCTTAACCAGAGGAAGGATAGAATCCTATTTACACCAAATATTTAAATAAAAAATTATTTATTAACACAATACTATTTAAAAATTCATACACTTTAGAAATAATAAATTAATAACATGCAAGTGACCGGTCACTGTGAAAACCTGGTATATACTTAAAATACACTTTCAGAGATATAGTTATAATATCATCTCAAAATTGTAGTCTAAATCCCAAAAATCACAAAAATATATATATGTAAAAATCAAATTAAAACAATAATACACCTATTAAATAAAACAACACCATATGAAAAGCCCGAAATTGGATATTTGATTCTGAAGCTACTGCTTCTAAACTCTGAGCAGTATGTTTCTTACTTTCAGGAGGTTTTATCGTTATCTGTCCTCACCCAGGTCTTTCCAGGTTCAACACCGTCTTCATTTACCCGTGTCGAGAAGCCAAACTGCTGTTTAAAGGCTCCCGCGTCATGTGTTGGTCTTTGATCAATGGCTGTTTCCAAAACACGGCCTCGTGGAGTTATCAGCTGGTACGTCTAGGATACTGGTTCTTGTTACTTCCGTGTTGCATGTGACATTGTGGCCAATAGCCGCTCTCAAAATATGACTTATGGAAGTGAGCCCATGAAGGGTGCAAAGTTTGTTCTCTGTGCAGAGATATGGCTTGAATTGTTCCTGAGCCTCTTATTGTACAGACACAGTCCTTCAATCGACACGTTTCGCCTTCTTTCAAGGCTTTTTCAAGATGAATGACTAGTGTCTGCTGAGTCCTTAAATACCCCTCCTCTTGGCTCTAATTGGTCCATTCCTCCTTACTTCTCACCTTAAGGTGGATTTGTTTCTTAAGGTGGAAAAGTCTATTTATGGCTGTGGATGTTGTAATATCAGTTATTCTTCTGTTGTTATAGGGATTTCCTTTTATGTTTTAAGCAGTTATTTCCACTTCATATGGCTCCCATATGTTGTGTTGTCTATGGTGTTGAAAATTTCACTAATAATACCCAAAAATACCCATACTTTTTTTTACCCGTGTCGAGAAGCCAAACTGCTGTTTAAAGGCTCCCGCGTCATGTGTTGGTCTTTGATCAATGGCTGTTTCCAAAACGCGGCCTCGTGGAGTTATCAGCTGGTACATCTAGGATACTGGTTCTTGTTACTTCCGTGTTGCGTGTGACATTGTGGCCAATAGCCGCTCTCAAAATTTGACTTATGGAAGTGAGCCCATGAAGGGTGCAAAGTTTGTTCTCTGTGCAGAGATATGGCTTGAATTGTTCCTGAGCCTCTTATTGTACAGACACAGTCCTTCAATCAACACGTTTCGCCTTCTTTCAAGGCTTTTTCAAGATGAATAACTAGTGTCTGCTGAGTCCTTAAATACCCCTCCTCTTGGCTCTAATTGGTCCATTCCTCCTTACTTCTCACCTTAAGGTGGATTTGTTTCTTAAGGTGGAAAAGTCTATTGATGGCTGTGGATGTTGTAATATCAGTTATTCTTCTGTTGTTATAGGGATTTCCTTTTATGTTTTAAGCAGTTATTTCCACTTCATATGGCTCCCATATGTGGTGTTGTCTATGGTGTTGAAAATTTCACTAATAATACCCAAAAATACCCATACAGTATACATAAAAATAAACATAAACAATTAATGTATAAAATAAATAGTGTGATACTAATAAAAAAAAATATAATAAATCACAAATTAAAAAAATAAATAAAAATGAATATATATATATATAGACAGCAAAATCAATAAAGTATGCGCTTTTCCGATTTGTCTCAATAAGTTTGAGAGAATATTTATTCTCTTCCCTGATATAATCCTTACATTCTATGGTTCAATTTACATATATTCTGGGTTAATACTCTATACCAGGTTATCACTTTAATCCAGGATAAAAGGGTTCAGGTCGAATTCTTAATTAAGTCCTGCGGGATGTATGAGTTATGCTTCTTTTCTAAGAATTAATTTCTGTTAATCCCCACCATTTCAGTTTTTCTCTACTTTTTTACAGCCCAACAGGTAATATTTGTCATGCTGTTATTATGTACTTTTTTTAAAATGGTCATATAAGCGGGTTTCTAGCTTCCCCTTATCTATATTTTATAGATGCTCCCTTATCCTATCTCTATATGGTCTTGTTGTTTCTCCAAAGTATTGTAATTTACACGAACATTGTAAAATGTATAATATCCCTTTATCTCTACATCGGATATTATCCTTTATCTCATATTCTTTACCTGTACTGGTAGATGTGAATGTTTTAACCTTCTTACTATGCTCACAAGCTTTACAGCTTACAGCCACACATTGTCTTCCCTCTGAGATCTACCTCTTTTGATGATCTCTTTTTCCCTTTGTAGTCACTCGGGGATAAGATGTTTTTAAATTTGCTGCTTTTCTGTATATAAACGTAGGTTTTTCTGATATTTCCCTACCCAAAAGTGTATCAGACTTAATAATATGCCAATATTTACGTATTATTTTCTCCATAATTTTATATTGTTGATTAAATGTGGTTATAAATGGTACCCTGATGCCTATTTTCTCATCTACCACTGACTTTTCTTTCCTTAACATTGTGTTCCTATCTTCTCTATTCACTTCCAATTTAGCTTTTTCAAGTACCTTCTTATCATAGTTTCTTTCTATAAATCTTTCCTCTAATGTACGGATCTGAGTTTCATAATCTACTACCCTAGTGCAGTTCCTCTTTATCCATAGGAATTGTCCTTTTGGAGTGTTCTCTATCCACATCTTAAGATGACAGCTCTTTGAGTAAGTAAAATTGTTGTCATCTACTTTCTTGAAGTGGTTTTTAGTAATTAGTGTATTGTCTTCTACCATTATATCTAAATCTAAGAACGTGGTCCTTTCTCTACTATAATTGTAGGTAAAATGTAAACCTGCTGTATTTTTATTCATTTCTTTAAAGAAATCCATTAGGCTCTTCTCACTCCCTCTCCAAATAATCAGGATGTCATCAATGTTCCTTTTAAAGAAAACGAGGTTTGCACCCAGCTGATTGGTTCTATAAATTCTTGTTCCCATTTTCCCATAAACAAGTTGGCATACAGTAGCTGGGCACAAACCTCGTACCCATAGCTGTTCCCCTTATTTGCAGAAACATCTAATTATTAAATGAAAACACATTGTGGGTCAAGATAAATCTAATACTTTCTAGTATAAATTGGTCTACTTCACCTAATTCGTTTTTTTCCCTTCAGGAAATATTCTATTGCTTCAAGTCCCAATTCATGATCTATGTTTGTGTATAGCGATGTTACATCGCAGGTAGCTATAATGAATTTGCCATCCCAGTGAAAAATTATCTAATACATTTATAATGTGAGTTGTATCTTTTATGTATGAAGGTAAGATTTTGACATGTTCTTGAAGATGTAAGTTTCTATCTGTTTTATAAATTAATTAGGGATACTATGCATGATCATTTTAGGTACCTTATATCATATTTCATTTTTTACAACTGCAAAATTATGTTCTCTATAATATTGAATTTTTGGTTCGAAAATACTTTTTATATGTACATATGTTTTTATTATTGAATATTATATATTTATATATTTTTTAAAATATCTCTGAAAGCATTTTTATAAACTATATATATACATTATTTTTGGTATGTTTTTAAATGTATATTAATCAATTCTGGATGAAATAAGATATGTATTTGACACTCATCATTTATGGGTATAACAACCTATGAATGTATTTTATTTATTTAACAAATCAAATATTCATTTCAATCAGAAATTAATATGATTAAATACAATTGATATATTATATGATAGTCTTATGCAACTTCCGTATACCCAATGGGGGGAGTGTCAGATGCATTGCAGGTATTTAAACTGACCACTAACTACTGATTGTAGACTCTTGAGAAAGTTCCGTCGTTAACAGAATGAAACGCGCGTCAAACTACTATCAGCTGCTTGTCAGTTGTCAGGCGGAACTTCCGCTTTAGGAGGAATTAGGTCCCAGTGAGGCATCCGTACCTTAACAACAAACAGGGCGCGGTGAAGCCAAGGGTTACCTCTCCTCTAGAATCATTTGTAAGTTTATTTGTATGCTTATTTGTTATATATTTAATGTTATAACAACAACTATATCATTTGTAACATACACATGGACTAAACCGGATCTCTTGGTGAATCATTTGGAAACCCGACAACTGTTTTGGAAACCAGATGGTGATATATGTTTGTGCACATTTATGCACTAAATGCACATATATGTTTTTAATCTTGTGAGTTTATTACCTCATGTCAGGAATATATTAAAAGAGTGTTTTTAACTCTGCACATAGATCTGGTGTTTTGCGCTTTTCTCTTCTACTATTTTTCTTCTAACATATTATTTAAAAACTTTTTATTACATTCTGTAGGATTATTTTTAATCTTTCTATACATTGTAGTGTGCCCCAATAAACGGTATGCTTCCTGTAGATAAAAGTCATTATCCATTACCACTTTATTTATTATTTTTTATTTTCATAGTATCACACTATTTATTATACATTAATTGTTTATGTTTATTTTTATGTATGCTGTATCGGTATTTTTGGGTATTATTAGTGAAATTTTCAACACCATAGACAACACCACATATGGGAGCCATATGAAGTGGAAATAACTGCTTAAAACATAATATTAAAACCCTATTACAACAGAAGAATAACTGATATTACAACATCCACAGCTATCAATAGACTTTTCCACCTTAAGAAACAAATCCACCTTAAGGTGAGAAGTAAGGAGGAATAGACCAATTAGAGCCAAGAGGAGGGGTATTTAAGGACTCAGCAGACACTAGTCATTCATCATGAAAAAGCCTTGAAAGAAGGTGAAACGTGTCGATTGAAGGACTGTGTCTGTACAATAAGAGGTTCACGAACAATTCGAGCCATATCTCTGCGCAGAGAACAAACTTTGCACCATTCATGGGCTCACTTCCATAAGTCGTTTTTTGAGAGCGGCTGTTGGCCACAACGTCACACGTGACATAAAAGTAACAAGAACCGGTATCCTAGACGTACCAGATGATAACTCCACGAGGCGTGTTTTGGAAACAGCCATTGGTCAAAGACCAACACATGACATGGGAGCGCCTAAATAGCAGTTTGGCTACTTGACATGGGTAAACAAAGACAGTGTCGAACCTGGAAAGACCTGGGTGAGGACAGATAACGATAAAATCTCCTGAAAGTAAGAAACACGCTTTTATTTTATTCTTCCTCTTCACCCGCAAAGAGTGGGAGTCCTGACGAGCAGGGAATAGATGATTACGCTGTCAGGTCTGTTGAGATGGAAGTAACTTGTTTCCAGACATAATGCTCAGATTTTAGAAGCAGTAGCTTCAGGATCAAATATCCAATTTCAGGCTTTTCATATGGTGTTGTTTTATTTAATAGGTATATTATTGTTTTAATTTGATTTTTACATATATATATTTTTGGGATTTAGACTACAATTTTGAGATGATATTATAACTATATTTCTGAAAGTCTATTTTAAGTATATACCAGGTGTTCACAGTGACCTGTCACTTGCATGTTATTAATTATAAAGTATATTCATTGTTAAATAGTATTGTGTTAATAAATAATTTTTTATTGAAATATTTGGTGTAAATAGGATTCTATCCTTCCTCTGGTTGAGATTTTTTTAGCTTTGTAAGCGCTGTTCCATAGCCCCCCTTTTTTCCTTATTACTGATGGACATTGTTTGAGCAATTATCTCAATGAAAAGAAGAGATATCATGAACTAGCAGACCAACACCGGAGATCAACTTTTAGTAGCGTTAGCAACTGTTTGGAGCATGTTACCTGTTTTGATCCCACACAGTACAAGATACTTAGAGATTGAGGTAAAAGCAGGGACATTTGTACTGAAGAAAGCAGACTCCATTAGACATTTTACCTGCAGTCTTTATTAAAATGTCTACCATATATTGAGCTCTAAGCCTCTGGATGCAAACTAGGCAAACAATGACCAAAGTATAATTTACATTATTACCTTGTCCGCAATACTTCTATAAAAGAGACATTACACACTATCCACAACAGATCTACCAGTTACATAGACCCACCTATATTTTCCTTACAATGAAGGGTAAAAATCAAACTGTCAAAGATTGTCTATCAAAAGCTCAGGCAAAGAAAAAGTCCACTGCAGTAGATTCAGCAGCTATCCTGACATCAGAAGGACAAGAAACCGTAATAGAAGAAACACAAGAAGAAAAAACGATAACTGCTCCTGACACTTTTATCCAATAAATCAAAGAAGTATTCCAAGCTGAACTGAAATCAGTATTGAATGAGTTAAAGGCTGATATTTTAAGTATTGGCAAAGAACAACGACCCTGGAAGATAAAGTTGAAGAAAATCATTGAAGAACTCCCTGTAGTGCAAACCACGCTTTCAGATCAACAATTGCAGATTCTACAATTAGAAAACTAGTTAGAGGATCTCAAGAACAGATCTCAGAGATCTATTTTTCGGATAAGAAATCTACCAGAATCCTATGACAAACTAAATTAGGTTTTACTTCAAATTTTCCACAGCCTGATACCGGGCACAGAAGAGATGTTTCTACTAATGGATATAGCTCATAGAGCCTTGAACATACCTCAGAATCCCAATACCCCCAGAGACATTATAATTATATTTCATTACTACATCACCAAGGACAAAATACTACAAACTTTAAGGAAAAAAACACAATTTGAAGGTCATAAACTTCAATTTTTTGCAGGTCTTTCACCCATTACCTTAAAAAAGCACAAAGAGTTAAAACCTGTCATCACTACCCTTCTGAAAGAAAAAATGAAATATAGGTGGGTATTCCCGTTCAGGCTCATTTGTATCTACAACAACACTACATATTCCTGTACTAACATGGAGGAAGGAATTGAAATGCTGAAATGTCTTCATTTGCAGATTGAGGATGTTCCCTCTCTAATGCCTCAAAGACCTCAAAGGAACCAAATACGGGGGGCGGAGCTAACCGCCAAAGCTGCAAGACGCACTGCTCAGGAGCTCCTGACTCCAACTATTTAGAATGTGATTAATAACTGGTAAATTTACCCTATTTTGCTAGCACCTAAGTGGCAATAACGCTGAAAGAACCCTGGGATGGGTGGATAGCGCATCGGTGGTTCTGGGCATGCTGCAGAACTGAAGAGCTGGAGTGAAGCTCCCGGTCGCAGACTGAAGCGCCATTTTGGGGGAAGGTGTATTGTGGCCGACATGGAGACTCATGCACTATATTCCAGCATTAGGGACCGATTGGAGGAATATGGGAAGAAAATTTGTGACAAACTCGATGCTCTTACAACTACAATTCAAGCGACGAGAATGTGCCGCACTATCATAGCTGAAGAGCAAGGACCAATACTGAACCCACAAGGCAACACAAAACTTGCGGATCCCCAGCCATGCTCTGCATCACAGATGCCGGTGGTGGCAGCCCCCAAGCTGAGTTCACGCTCTCCCTCTGCCGTAGCAAATGACTGCAATATAAGTGGGGAAAAGCATTACGGTCACTTGTGTGTGGAGGCAGGAACTGAGAGGAACTGGGGTGTTCATGCAGGACTAAGTATGCTCCTCTCTACCATCGGAGCTGGGGACTTAGTGCAACAAGTATGCTGGAAACAACATCAACATGTCCGGATTCACCGGTCTCTGAGACTTTACTCCCCTGGGTCTACCCAGCCTGCATTTCTTCTGCCAGAGGCTCCCTCTCTGCTGTGGGTCTCTACCCACAGTATTCATGAAGGCATATTGTCGGATCTTCTAATGAGGACTGCCCCGTGCTTCCATATATCATCTAGCACATTCCCCTGCTACATGTATAACTTACGCTTCTGCACACCACATATTTTTATATTTGTGACTATCGCCCTATGTAAACCAGTTTATTAGTATTTGTACTAAGCAAGATTATTGTCTGGAACATTGCATGCTTCTTTACATTAAGTTTCCTTAGCCTAATGCTCTGTGATGGTCATTTATCACATATATAAGCCTTATGTTTAGCTTTGAAACATGGTATTGATATTACAGTGCTCAGCCCTAGATCTGAATAGTTGTCACTAAAGGCGGGTCGAATTATCAACCAATGATTCATGTTTAGTTCTTGGAGTGACATGCCCTTTCTTTAGTCTAGATCCCATTTACCTACCCTAGTTATTTGTATACCATAAATAGGCATACGCTAGATTTTGCATCCCTGACATCCTCCCTACGAGAAGCTCTGTAGCCCCTGGCCATCTTTAAATGTTGCTGAGAAAGATCCCTTAACACTACTGTAGCCCTAGTTGGGCAGGGACTATTATTTTTTGTGGATGAGAAGTTATAACCAGAATAAATTAAAGTATACAGTTGGTTCAATGCAGGGAATTTCATTAATAACTCCGGTACCGCTCACTCCCCCCCCCCCCCACGTATGTGGAGCAAGGGATAAATACTTTACCCTTTATATACCTTTTTGGCAGAGTTTGGTAGCCTCTGCCCTGTCTGTAGAGCCTCACCAAAGCATGTACTCAGACTGGTGTAATAATGGCTCTCCGGATCCTAATTCTGATAGTTTTATTGTGTTTAACCTTTCGTGTTTTGCTGTCTGCAATTGTTTATTTTTACACTCTGGCAATATATGTGGATCTACATGTACATCTATTGAAGTTTTAGAACTGACGCTGAGGAGTTTGAGGTCTGAAGAGACTTAGTTGTGGCAATTATACAAGCCCCCTATACATTTCAGAAAGTAGCCCCTGAGTAAGGCATGACTGGACTAATTGTTAAGGCGCTCTCTGTAGGAAAATAAATTAGTAACGCCGGTCAATTTGACCTAGTTATAAATTTGTAGTAGAGGGTAACCTGTAAGAGGGGTGGTAACTCTCTTGTCAACAAGCCCCAACTAAACTTTCCATGATTTTCCCACGAATTATAACTAGCAGTAGAATTAAGGATCATCCTTTGGGCTGACATGTTCTTTTACCCACCCCCAGGAGACTCCTGAAGCCTGCAAGCCACAGTAATGCGTTCAGTTCTACTCCTTTTTTTTTGTTGATACCGAGATTATTCTAAGAAACGATTTCTACAGCCTTGTTTTATTGTAGTGTCCTTTTGGTTATGATTAGGATTCTCTTTAATATTAACTCTAGATTCTATGTCTTCTACCATGTTCTAATTTTCAGATCCCCTAGAGGGATCTCTATAATACGGAAGACACTAGCGAGTTTTAACATTAAATATGAGGTACTGATGAGGGGTAATGTTCTGCCATAGAGAAATCTCTACTAAATGTTATACCGATGTATGTGACTGCAAAATTGTATTACTGCTTGTGTCACATTGCCCTTCATATTGCATACGTTGTATTTGTTTTCTTTACCTCAATAAAAATATATAAAAAAAAAAAAAAAAAAAAAAAAAAGGAACCAAATACAATGAATACGGAACAAAGTTTCCAGAAATCATGCCTCACAACCAAAGTGCCAAACGGTTACTAGAAATGACCCTGGCTAGTTATTGCAGTCTTGGATTCTTTGTTGACCTAATCTCAATGGAGACAAAACAGAAGGTTTTAGGTTGGACTTTATCGAATAAAGAAGAAAGCTACAAAGATTAAGAACTCAAAATATTAATGTCTCATTTCAAAGTAAAAGTAAGTATATAGAAATCTTTGGCTCTTGTGAAACTTAGCTATAATATTGTATTGAAGGCTAACTTATTAAGCCTACAAAAATGAATCAATCAAATGTCAATCCAGCACTCTCCAGGCCAGTCAGGAATTTAGGTGAGCCACTGCCAAACTCACAATATCCATCCAAAAAATAGCAAAGAAAGTTCCTTTAGCTTAATAAAAATCCCTTTATTAAACAGACATGGGGATCAAAGTCTTAACACATACAACGTTTCGGGGGAATCCCCTTAATCATGTGATACATACTAACATAGCCCTACCTATTCCTATAGTCACTTCAATTAATGATGTCATCACTTAATTAGGTATAACACCTTTCCATCAACATTTAAATGGATATCAAATAAATGTACAATTTATTAATTTTTAACCAAAAGAGGGCAATAAAGTATAGATAAATGTTACAATTTATTACTTTTTAACCACAAGAGGGCAATGAAGTATAGATAAATGTTAAAATGTATTACTTTTTAACCACAAGAGGGCAATGAAGTATAGATAAATGTTAAAATGTATTACTTTTTAACCACAAGAGGGCAATGAAGTATAGATAAATGTTACAATGTATTACTTTTTAACCACAAGAGGGCAATGAAATATAGATAAATATTACAATTTAAAAACAAAACAACACTATCTAACTAAATATACAAAATCCTCAGTATAGTATTAAAAACATTTTGAGATAGATTCAACACAGCATAATAATCACTATCACATGACAGAAGCCACATATATAAAAATCTGAAAAATTCAACATCACATATAAATAAAACCCCTGTTTTTTATGTACTACCAAAAATCCATAAATCTCTGAGTAATCCCCCTGGACGACCTATTGTGGCTGGCACTAGCTCCATATTTTCAAACATAGCTATTTTTCTTGATAAGATCTTACGCCCCCTGGTGGAACAATCCAGCACCTTAATCAAGGATACAGGAGAATTAGAAAATTTACAGATGAATACTGACAAATGTTTACTCTTCAGTTTAGATGTAACTAGTTTGTATACAGCTATTACACATGAGAGTGGACTGGAAGCTGTCTGTTTAATAAAGGGATTTTTATTAAGCTAAAGGAACTTTCTTTGCTGTTTTTTAAATTATTAAGCCTGACTAACTGTTTACTTGTTCAATTGTGTTTACAAAATATAAATGTTCCATTTCAAAAGGCAATATATAGATATTTATAGCTCAAGTATAACTCAACTATAAAAGGTTTTTCTCTTTGAAGACCAAATTATTAAGCCTATTTCCACGTTTATTCATTTAATAATGATTACTGTTGTGGAATCGGGATAGGTGGTTATAGATTTTTGAAGCAATTTCGATGGGTTCATTTGTGTCAGAATAGATGCACTAAGTTAATCAACATTCTAATTATAGAGTAGACTAGTCTAAAGCCCGTTCACATGGGCCATTTTTTGCAGTACAGTGGTCCCACCCCTTGCGCTCTCTCCCCCCCCCCTCTCATTTTGCTCTCTCTCTCTCCCCCCTCTCTTTTGCTCTCTTTCTCCCCCTCTCTTTTGAGCTTTCTCTCTCCCCCCTCTCTTTTGCGCTCTCTCTCCCCCCTCTCTTTTGAGTTCTCTCTCCCCCCCTCTCTTTTGAGCTTTCTCTCTCCCCATCTATTTTGAGCTCTCTCTCTCCCCCCTCTCTTTGGAGCTCTCTCCCCCTCAATTTCGCGCTCTCTCTTTCCCCCTCTCTTTTGCGCTCTCTCTCCCCCTCTCTTTTGCACTCTCTCTCCCCCTCTCTTGCGCTCTCTCTCCCTCTCTTTTGCGCTCTCTCTCCCCCCTCTCTTTTGCGCTCTCTCTCTCCCCCTCTCTTTTGCGCTCTCTCTCTCTCCCTCTCTTTTGCGCTCTCTTTCCCCCTCTCTTTTGCGCTCTCTCTCTCCCCCTCTCTTTTGCGCTCTGTCTCTCCCCCTCTCTTTTGCGCTCTCTCTCCCCCTCTCTTTTGCGCTCTCTCTCTCCCCCATCTCTTTTGCGCTCTCTCTCCCCCCTCTCTCTCTCCTCTCTCTTTTGTGCTCTCTCTCTCCCCCTCTCTTTTACACTCTCTCTCCCCTCTCTTTTGTGCTCTCTCTCCCCTCTCTTTTGTGCTCTCTCTCTCCCCCTCTCTTTTGCGCTCTCTCTCCCACCCTTTCTTTTGCGCTCTCTCCCCCTCTCTTTTGCGTTCTCTTTCCCCCTCTCTTTTGCGCTCTCTCTCTCCCCCTCTCTTTTGCGCTCTCTCTCTCCCCCTCTCTTTTGCACTCTCTCTCCCTCTCTATTGCGCACTCTCTCCCCCCTCTCTTTTGCGCTCTCTCTCTCCCCCTCTCTTTTGCGCTCTCTCTCTCTCCCTCTCTTTTGCACTCTCTTTCCCCCTCTCTTTTGTGCTCTCTCTCTCCCCCTCTCTTTTGCGCTCTGTCTCTCCCCCTCTCTTTTGCGCTCTCTCTCTCCCCCTCTCTTTTGCGCTCTCTCTCCCCCTCTCTTTTGCGCTCTTTCTCTCCCCCATCTCTTTTGCGCTCTCTCCCCCCCCTCTCTCTCCCCTCTCTTTTGTGCTCTCTCTCTCCCCCTCTCTTTTACGCTCTCTCTCCCCCTCTCTTTTGCGCTCTCTCTCTCCCCCATCTCTTTTGCGCTCTCTCCCCCCCTCTCTCTCTCCCCTCTCTTTTGTGCTCTCTCTCTCCCCCTCTCTTTTACGCTCTCTCTCCCCTCTCTTTTGTGCTCTCTCCCCTCTCTTTTGTGCTCTCTCTCTCCCCCTCTCTTTTGCGCTCTCTCTCCCACCCTTTCTTTTGCGCTCTCTCCCCCTCTCTTTTGCGTTCTCTCTCCCCCTCTCTTTTGCACTCTCTCTCCCCCTCTCTTTTGCGCTCTCTCACGCCCTCTCTTTTGCGCTCTCTCTCCCCCTCTCTTTTGCGCTCTTTCTCTCCCCCATCTCTTTTGCGCTCTCTCCCCCCCTCTCTCTCTCCCCTCTCTTTTGTGCTCTCTCTCTCCCCCTCTCTTTTACGCTCTCTCTCCCCCTCTCTTTTGCGCTCTCTCTCTCCCCCATCTCTTTTGTGCTCTCTCCCCCCCTCTCTCTCTCCCCTCTCTTTTGTGCTCTCTCTCTCCCCCTCTCTTTTACGCTCTCTCTCCCCTCTCTTTTGTGCTCTCTCTCCCCTCTCTTTTGTGCTCTCTCTCTCTCCCGCTCTCTTTTGCGCTCTCTCTCCCACCCTTTCTTTTGCGCTCTCTCCCCCTCTCTTTTGCGTTCTCTCTCCCCCTCTCTTTTACACTCTCTCTCCCCCTCTCTTTTGCGCTCTCTCACGCCCTCTCTTTTGCGCTCTCTCTCCCCCTCTCTTTTGCGCTCTCACTCCACCCCTCTCTTTTGTGCTCTCTCCACCCTCTCTTTTACGCTCTCTCTCCACCCTCTCTTTTGCGCTCTCTCTTCCCCCTCTCTTTTGCGCTCTCTCCCCCCTCTTTTGTGCTCTCTCTCTCCCTCCCTCTTTTGCGCTCTCTCTTCCCCCCTCTCTTTTGCACTCTCTCTCCCCCCTCTCTTTTGCGCTCTCCCTCCACCCTCTCTTTTGCGCTCTCTCCCCCCTCTTTTGCGCTCTCTCTTCCCCCCTCTTTTGCGCTCTCTCTTCCCCCCTCTCTTTTGCACTCTCTCTCCCCCCTCTCTTTTGCGCTCTCCCTCCCCCCTCTCTTTTGCGCTTTCTCCCCCCTCTCTTTTGCGCTTTCTCCCCCTCTCTTTTGCTGTCTCTCTCCCCCTCTCTCTTTTGCTGTCTCTCTCCCCCCTCTCTTTTGCTGTCTCTCTCCCCCCTCTCTTTTGCTGTCTCTCTCCCCCTCTCTCTTTTGCTGTCTCTCTCCCCCTCTGTTTTGCTGTCTCTCTCCCCCATCTTTTTTGCTGTCTCTCTCCCCTTCTCTCTTTTGCTGTCTCTCTCCCCCTGTCTTTTGGTGTCTCTCTCCCCCCTCTCTTTTGCTGTCTCTCTCCCCCCCCTCTCTCCCCCCTCTCTATCCCTTTCCCCTCTCTCTCTCTATCTCTCTCCCATCTTTCACACCCCCTTTATGCCAACCACGCCCCCTTTATGCCAGCCATGCCCCCTTCACCCCGGCCACGCCCCCTTCAGGGCATTCACGTCCGGCCACGCCCCTTCACACCAGTCACACCCCCCGCTGACGCCCGGTTACACTCACTTCCTCTGCCGCAGATCATCAGGCTCAGCTAGGGACTCAAAGGCCAGGTGTGTTTGTCCTTGTGCTGTCTCTACTGCGCATGACAGCTTCGGACAAACACACTTGGCCTTTTATTATATAGGATCTGATACGAATAGATGAACTAGTTATAGAAAATACTACATGACTGAACTAGGTATGACACTGATACTTATAATTAAAAATAGTATTTAGACGCATAAAAATCTAGGAGAAATAGTAATTTAGAAAAGTCGGTCGAGATGTTAGTGAGATCCATTGGGAAGAGGATTTAAAGATGTTTTTGTGTAGAGTACTTTAGAACGATGGAGTATTCCTAACCTTATACAACTAGGTAAAGATCTTACATGCTGACGTCCTCCCATAGAGTGAACTAGTATTATACCTACTGTTAGCTTTTTAATAGGGCTAGATAGTCTAATATGAGTGACTTCTAATAGATTTTGACACTTCAATGAGGAAGGGATACTCTAATCCTGCTCCTATAGTGATAGTAAGCGAAAAGGACTAAAATAGTTTAGACTTTGGTTACCATATTTAGAAATAAGTTATCTGAAGTAATTTGTTTGCGCCCTGGGATTGAAGTAAACCATTCAATCCTTAAATATTTGAGTATTACTTACAGATACTACTGTTAAATAGTTTTGTTTACCCTATTAACTTACGCCTAGATTTAGAGTTCTGCGTTAGCCGTCAAAACCAGTGGTAGCTCCTAACGCTGCTTTTGGCTGCCCGCTGGTATTTAGAGTCAGTCAGGAAAGGGTCTAACGCTCACTTTCCAGCCGCAACTTTTCCATACCACAGATCCCCTTACACCATTTGCGTATCCTATCTTTTCAATGCGATCTTTCTAATGCTGGTATTTAGAGTCTTGGCTGAAGTGAGCGTTAGAAATCTAACGACAAGACTCCAGCCTCAGCAAAAAGCCAGGAGTTAAGAGCTTTCTGGGCTAACGCCGGTTCATAAAGCTCTTAACTACTGTGCTCTAAAGTACACTAATACCCATAAACTACCTATGTACCCCTAAACCGAGGTCCCCCACCTCGCCGCCACTCTAATAAAATTTTTTAACCCCTAATCTGCCGACCGCACACCGCTGCAACCTACATTATCCCTATGTACCCCTAATCGGCTGCCCCTAACATCGCTGACCCCTACATAATATTTATTAACCCCTAATCTGCCGCCCCCAACGTCGCCGCCACCTACCTACAATTATTAACCCCTAATCTGCCGACCGGACCTCACCGCTACTATAATAAAGTTATTAACCCCTAATCCGCCTCACTCCCGCCTCAATAACCCTATAATAAATAGTATTAACCCCTAATCTGCCCTCCCTAACATCACCGACACCTAACTTCAAGTATTAACCCCTAATCTGCCGACCGGACCTCACCGCTACTCTATTAAATTTATTAACCCCTAAACTAAGTCTAACCCTAACACTAACACCCCCCTAAGTTAAATATAATTTTTATCTAACGAAATAAATTAACTCTTATTAAATAAATTATTCCTATTTAAAGCTAAATACTTACCTCTAAAATAAACCCTAATATAGCTACAATATAAATAATAATTATATCGTAGCTATTTTAGGATTAATATGTATTTTACAGGCAACTTTGTATTTATTTTAACCAGGTACAATAGCTATTAAATAGTTATTAACTATTTAATAGCTACCTAGTTAAAATAATTACAAAATTACCTGGAAAATAAATCCTAACCTAAGTTACAATTAAACCTAACACTACACTATCAATAAATTAATTACATAAAATACCTACAAATAAATACAATTAAATAAACTAACTAAAGTACAAAAAATAAAAAAAGAACTAAGTTACAAAAAATAAAAAAATAATTTACAAACATTAGAAAAAGATTACAACAATTTTAAGCTAATTACACCTACTCTAAGCCCCTTAATAAAATAACAAAGCCCCCCAAAATAAAAAAATGCCCTACCCTATTCTAAAATAAAAATAGAAAAGCTCTTTTATCTTACCAGCCTTTAAAAGGGCCTTTTGCGAGGCATGCCCCAAAGAATTCTGCTCTTTTGCCTGTAAAAAAAAACATACAATACCCCCCCAACATTACAACCCACCACCCACATACCCCTAATCTAACCCAAACCCCCCTTAAATAAACCTAACACTAAGCCCCTGAAGATCTCCCTACCTTGAGTCGTCTTCACCCAACTGGGCAAAGATGGACCAAAAGAAGACATCCGGAGCAGCAGAAGTCTTCCTCCTATCCAGGCAGAAGAGGACATCCGGACCGGTAGACATCTTCATCCAAGCGGCATCTTCTATCTTCAGCCATCCGACGCGGATCCATCCTCTTCTACCGATGCCTACTCGTCGAATGACGGTTCCTTTAAATGACGTCATCCAAGATGGCGTCCCTCGAATTCCGATTGGCTGATAGGATTCTATCAGCCAATCGGAATTAAGGTAGGAAAATTATGATTGGCTGATGGAATCAGCCAATCAGATTGAGCTTGCATTCTATTGGCTGTTCCGATCAGTTGGCTGATTTGCAGGAAATGAGCAGTATCAGACACTGCACCAGATTCAGTAAGAGGTAAGTAAAATGGCTGCCAGCAGCACATGGCAAACCAAGCAGGGAAAAAACCCTGACAGTACCCTCCCCTCAATGATCCCTCCTCCGCGGGAGGACAAAAGGCTTATTGGGGAAATGGGCATGGAAGGCACGGAGGAGGGCGGGAGCATTAACATCAGAGGAGGGAACCCATGAACGCTCCGGACTGTAGCCCCTCCAGTGAACCAAATACTGTACGCGGCCCCTGGACATACGAGTCAATAATGCTGCTGACCTCATATTCTTCATGGTTGTCAACAGATATAGGACAAGGACGAGGCAACACAGTGATAAACTGATTACAAACCAATCGTTTCAAGAGGGAAACATGAAAAACATTGGAGATGCGCATTGCAGGAGGAAGGTCAAGAGCGTAGGCCACAGGATTGACCCGTCGGAGTATTCGAAAAGGACCAACATAACGGGGAGACAGTTTATTGGAAGGCACCTGAAGGTTCAAGTTGCAAGAGGACAGCCAAACCCTCTCACCAACCTGGTAGGAGGGCACGGGCAGATGCCTACGATCAGCCTGGAACTTTTGGTGCTGCATAGAACAATGAAGGAAATCCTGAATCTGCAACCACGTGGAACGTAGTTGCCGGAGATGCTCCTCCAAAGCCGGAATGCCCTGAGACATGAATGAATCGGGCAACAAGGATGGTTGGAACCTATAATTCGCCATGAACGGGGATAACTGGGAAGAAGCATTAATAGCACTTTTACGAGCGAACTCTGCCCAAGGTAACAGTTCAGACCAATTATTGTGGTGATCTGAGACATAGCAATGGAGGAACTTTTCCAGAGCTTGATTAGACCGTTTCGCAGCCCCATTGGATTCAGGGTGATATGCAGAGGAGAATGAAAGTTGGATCCCCATTTGAGCACAAAAGTAACGCCAAAATCTGGAGACAAACTGGCTACCCCAGTCCGAGACTATCTCCTTGGGTAACCCATGTAAATGGAAGACCTCAAGGGCAAAAATTGAAGAAAGTTCCTGAGCGTTAGGCAGCTTCTTCAAGGGAATGCAATGTGACATTTTAGAAAAACGGTCAACCACCATTAGGATAACAGTTTTGCCATTGGAAACAGGGAGCTCGACAATGAAGTCCATGGAAAGATGTGTCCAAGGACGCTCACCATTAGCAATAGGTTGAAGAAGACCCACAGGAAGACATCAAGGAGTCTTATTCTGTGCACAGACTGAGCAGGAGGCAAAATACACAGCAACATCAGAACGAAGACCTGGCCACCAGAATTGTCGAGTGACAGACCAAATCATTTGGTTCTTGCACGGGTGACCTGCGGCTTTAGGATAGTGGTAAGTGTGCAATAGTTTAGTTCGAAGATTCTCAGGAACAAAGCACTTACCACTAGGCTTCTCAGGAGGTGCATTGGTTTTTGCAGACAGGATCTCCTCCCCCAAGGGAGAAGTCAAATTAGTATGTATGGTAGCCAAAATATTGTCAGGAGGTATAACTGGAATAGGTACAGACTCCTCCTTGGACAGAGGCAAAAATTGTCGAGAGAGGGCATCAGCCCTAACATTCTTACTACCAGGCAGGTAGGAGACCACATAATTAAACCGAGACAAAAATAGCACGCATCTGGCCTGTCGGGGTGACAAACGTTTTGCTTCAGATAGATAAGTCAAACTCTTGTGGTCAGTAAGAATGAGCACTGGTACGCTAGTACCCTCGAGAAGGTGCCTCCATTCCTTGAGTGCTAAAATTATGGCCAGTAATTCCCTGTCGCCAATTTCATAATTGCACTCCGCCTGAGACAATTTCTTAAAAAAGAAACCACACAGATGCAAGGAACCGTCAGGCATAGGACGTTGAGACAAGAGGGCACCTACTCCAGTCTCAGACGCATCGACCTCAAGAATGAAAGGCAGGACAGGGTTAGGATGAGCCAGAACTGGAGAGGCAGCAAAGGCAGTCTTAAGACTCTCAAAAGCCTTATTGGCAGTAGGTGACCAATGGAGTGGATCATTCTCCTTACGGGTCATGTCAGTGATAGGTTGGACCAAGGAAGAAAAGTTTTTAATTAACTTCCTATAGAAATTGGCAAAGCCCAAAAAATGCTGAATAGAGCGAAGACCAACTGGGCGAGGCCACTGCAGGACTGCAGACAACTTGTCAGGATCTATGGAGAACCCTGCAACGCCGCCCCCTGCTGACTCGCGGCCAATCGACCGCCAGCAGGGAGGTGTCAATCAACCCTTAAATCCAGAGAGGAAATCCAAAGATGGGAACAGCACCACAATGATAATTTTAAAGTTGCTTTATTGGGACATCAAAAAAACACAGCACAATGTTTCGGTCCTAATAGACCTTAATCATGTGACTACAATACAGCCTAACAACCACACCTATATACCCAAAAAGGGAGGAGACTATTACCTGTTACAGATGCACATACAGCAATGTTAACAATAAGGTGAAAAAAACATTCACAAGTTCACAGCTCCATCTAGTGGTGAAGAAAGGCCATCATTTCCAATATTAAAGGGACATAATACTCGTATGCTAAATCACTTGAAACTGATGCAGTATAACTGTAAACAGCTGACAGGAAAATATCACCTGAGCATCTCTATGTAAAAAAGGAAGATATTTTACCTCACAATCTCCTCAGCTCAGCAGAGTAAGTTCTGTGTAAAAAGTTATACTCAACTGCTCCCAGCTGCAGGTAAAAAAAAATTAAAAAATGAAGAAATGAACAGCAGCCAATCAGCATCAGCAGTGCTGAGGTCATGAACTCTTTTACTGTGATCTCATGAGATTTGACTTGACTCTCATGAGATTTAATTGTAAACTTCCTTTACCTGATTGGTGAAATAAGATGAGAGTGCACGATGCTCATCCCTTCAGCTGTCCTAGGACAGACATACTAATATGCTGCTTAGAAATCCTTTACATTGGGAGGTGGCTACTGAGGAACTTTTGAGGTAAAATATCTTTCTTTTTTACATAGAGATGTTCAGGTGATATTTTCTAGTCAGCTTTTTACAGCTATGCTGCATCACTTTCAAGTGTTTAAACATTTGGGTATTATGGCCCTTTAAGTGACCTAAAAGATGCAGGTACAAAAAATTATTTTTTAAAAATATGAACATAAAAATATTAAACTCTATATACACTATCACTAGCTCTTGATTCATAAAGTGAGCAACATATATGGAGATTTAAATAGAGACAGGAAATATATATTTATTTAATCACAAAGTAATCCCCCAGTCAATTTCTTTATTCTTCCCTAGTGGAATCATGGACTGTAGAGTGTAGATCCAGTATGTCTCTCTGCACTTAATCATTTTCTGTCTATCACCTCCCCTCCTTGGTTTTTTAACTTGTTCAATCACTTGATACCTAAGTTGGGATATACTGTGGCCAGCCTGTAAGAAGTGATTAGAGACAGGAGCATCCCTATTGCCACAACGTATATTAGAAACATAGATATTGACGGCAGATAAGAGCCATAAGCCCAGCAAGTCTGCCCGACCTTACCTAACAGTATAAACTTATCTAGTTCGTAGGATAGCCCTATGCTTGTCCCATGCATTTTTAAAGTCCCCCAAAGTGTTTGTTGCTACTACCTCTTGAGGAAGTTTATTCCATAAATCAATCACTCTTTCTGTAAAGAAGTGCTTCCTCAAATTACTCCTGAATCTACTACCCTTTAGCTTGAGCTCATGACCCCTTGTTCTTGAATTTTCCATTTTATGTAAAATACCCACAGCCTCAGTTTTACTAAACCCTTTAATGTACTTGAAAGTTGCTATCATATCACCTCTTTCCCTTCTCTCCTCTAAGCTATACATATTTAGGTCATTGAGCCTATCCTGGTAAGTTTTATTTTTTAGACCATGTACCATTTTGGTAGCCCTCCTTTGCACAGATTCAAGTTTGTTAATATCCTTCTGAAGATATGGCCTCCAGAACTGCACACAATACTCAAGATGAGGCCTAACTAATGATCTATAAAGTGGCATAAGAACCTTACTATTTATGCTGCAAATACCTCTACCAATACATCCAAGCATTCTGCTAGCCTTACTCGCTGCATTACTACATTGTTTACTAATGCAGCGAGTAAGGCTAGCAGAATGCTTGGATGTATTGGTAGAGGTATTAGATTTGGTAGAGGTATTAGATTTGTGTTCATTGATCCTGTCTCTAATCCTTCTGGTAGACTCTCCAATATAGATTTTTGAACATGGACATTTTACAAGGTACACAATGTACTCAGAATTACAAGTAAAATATTCTGGAATCTTATATTTCCTACCATTTAAGGGATTTACAAAGGATCACCTTTTATAACATTGCCAAAATTACAGCATCCCAAACAAGGGAAGCAGCCAAGCTTAGGGGTGGATAGAAGGGTTTGTATACCTTTCTTCTTAGATCCTACATCCGCTTTAATCAATACATCCTTGATATTTTTACACCTTCGATAAGCTGACATTGGTGTCTCCTGAAACTCCACAATATTAGGGTTCAGTTCTTTCAATATAGACCAATGTTTCCTAATGATCTTTGTTATTCTATTACTTAAAGGGTTAAATTGAGAGACAAAAATCTTTCGCTTAGTTTTATCTCTATCATTCCTTTTCCTGTTACCATACTCTCCCTTTAAGATAGAAGTCCTAGGGACATTCTCAATTTCTCTAATCTGTTGCTCCACTAGTGACTTAGGATATCCTCTCTGTAAGAAGAGATTACCCATTTCTATTAATCTAGTCTGTGCTAGTTTCTCATCAGACACAATTTTCTTCACTCGAAGGAATTGGATTTTAGGAAGACTATTGATCAGGGGAGGATAGTGAGCACTCTCATATTTCAACAGACTGTTTCTGTCACTATCCTTCCTATATAGATCAACCAGTAGTTTTCCATCTTTTTTATAAACAGTTGTATCCAGGAAATCAATTGATTCCTCACTACTAACTAATTTGAGTTTTATGTGTCTGGTGGAAATATTTAGATCAGCTACAAAGTCAAGCAAGGAGTCCAAGTCGCCCCCCCATATGCCAAATATATCGTCTATATATCTAAACCAGCATATCCCATGTTGTAGGAATGCTCTATGGGTATATACAAATCTCTCCTCATAGACGCTCATAAAGACATTGGCATATGTGGGGGCGACATTGGACCCCATTGCAGTTCCCTGGCATTGTATGTAAAATGAGTCCTGAAAAAGAAAGAAGTTGTTATAGAGTACCATCTGTAATAGTTCCAAGAGAAATTCTCCTTGGAGATCAGTAAACATATTACTAGTATAGATAGCTTGTTTCATGGCCCCTAGCCCACTTTCATGTGTAATAGATGTATATAATGATGTAACATCTAAAGAAAAGATAATTGATTTCTCACAAGGCGAATCCAAAGATTCTAATTTTGCTATAAAGTCTCCTGTATCTTTGATATAGGACATTGATCTAGTAGCAAAAGGTCTTAACATTTTATCTAAGTATTTGGACACACTAGTTAGTATTGAATTAGTGCTTGCTACGATAGGGCGTCCTGGGGGGGTTTGTCTGTTTTTATGGATCTTAGGCAGTGTGTAAAGGACTGGTATAGAGAATGTCTCTGGGACCAGAAATTTCTGTTCTTTTAAAGTTATCAGGTCATTACACACTGCCCTATTAATGCAATTCCCCAGATCTTTCTTAATCATACTTGAAGGATCATAGGTCAATAATTTATACACCTCCTGATCATGAAGTTGCTGTTCTATTTCCTCTATATATTATGACCTGTCCATCACAACAGTGGCCCCGTCCTTATCAGCAGGCTTACAAATGATGGTTTTGTTAGATTTAAGTTTAGATAAAGCAAACCTTTCCTCTTTTGAGAAATTCCCTAAAATATCCTTATTATATACAGGTGATTTATTGTAATTACACATTAACTTGTCAATATCTTTAAGTACCAACTGTGTGAAAGTTTCAATGCTAGAATTGTGTATACCGGGCACAAAAGAACTCTTATTCCTCAAATTCAATGTATTAAGCAATAAGTTACTGTTTACAGTAGACTCGCCAGAAACACGGGCCATCAAGCTCCAATCGGAGCTTGATAGATAGGACCCATGGTCTTAACTCGCCACCTTTTTTCTTCACGAAGCAGAAGCCAGCCCCTGCAGGAGAGCAGGATTTGTGGATGATCCCCACTCGACAGAGCATCGGCAACATACTCCTCCATAGGACAATTCTCCGCAACAGACAGAGGGTAAACCCGGCCCTGAGAAGGAATGGCTCCAGGTTGCAGGTCTATGGCACAATCGTAAGACCAGTGAGGAGGCAACGTACCGGCACGCACCTTGTCAAAAACTTCTAGGAACTCTCAGTACTCCTCTGGCAATTGAGATACCGAAAAAGTGCACAAGACTTTGACTGGTTTCCGAAGACAAATGGAGATACATTGCGGGGACCATGACAAAATTTTGGACCTGCGCCAGTTGAGACTGGGATTGTGCTTTTGGAGCCAAGGATAACCCAGAACAACCGGAAAATGTGGAGAGTTTAGCACCTGGAACTGGAGGGTTTCAAAATGGAGAGCCCCAACAGCCATGGATAATGGAGCGGTTTCGTGAGTAACGTGTGCGGGCTGAAGGGGTCTGCCATCAATGGCCTCAATAGCAAGCGGAACAGACTGAGGCAATACAGGAATGGAGTGCTTTGATACAAAAGCAACGTCAATGAAATAGCCCGCAGCATCGGAGTCAACAAGAGCCTGAGTGACTATGGAGGAGTCCACCCAGGAAAGGACAACCGCGACCAAAGGTTTCTACTTTAGCGGTTCTGGGGACAAGGATAAACCACCCAAGGTCTGCCCCCGATAGGACCTTAGGTGCGAGCGTTTCCTGGCCGTGTAGGACAAGACTTTAAAAGGTGGCCCTGTAACCCACAATAGAGGCAGACCTGGTCCAAAAACCCTCTGCACTGAATAGGATCGCCTCCATATTGCTGAGGTAGAGGTGTAGAACCGAACATGCTCCTGGTAGGACTAGGTGCAGTGGCGGAAACAGGAGCAGCCATAACTTGTGGGACACTCTGGTCCAAATGTGCAGTGCGAGTCAGCAGGGTTTGCAGGGCTAGTGCAAATTGATCCAAGCGGTGATCCTGTTCATCCATCCTGGAAATGATGGTAGGTAAAGGTGGATTATTAGCACCATCAGGATTCATGGCCCTTGCGTAATGTCAGGGAGACGAGAAGTGCAAAAATAATCACACCTTTATTAATAACAAAGAAATAATTAAAGTCCACAAGTCAAATAACAAGACAGGAGTCAAAGCCAGAGCTGGTAGTCAGACATGCCGAGTCAGGAGCCAAAGCGAGTAGTCAGACGAGCCAAGTCAGCAACCAGGAGGGACGTCAGACCGCCAGGTAATACACAGGAACTCACAAACAGGTCTGAGACAACGCAAGGGCAAAGCATACTGAACAGAGGCCCTTTAAATAATAAGTTATGACATCACAATACTGAGACTGCAACCTGTCTCACACGGATGATGTACACCAGTCCAGCCATAAGAGGGCATGCAGGAAATGAGCAGCATCAGACACTCTGCACCAGATTCAGTAAGAGGTAAGTAAAATGGCTGCCAGCAGCACATGGCAAACAAAGCAAGGAAGAAACCCTGACACTAATTGATAGTTGGTGCATATGCAATAGAAAAGTTAAAAACTTCACATATTACTCAACAGTTCATACATCCTATTCTAGAATTGATTATATATTTATTAGTCAAATTTTATGTCCCCTGATGACAGATACAAATATATCATAAACAACATGGGCCTCTAGTTATCAAGCCGTCTACTTACCTGCCTTTGCCCGGCCACAATACGCCCGCCTAAGCTCGCCTCACATCGCCGCCGTGGACCTGAATACACTCGCCAAAGTTATCAAAAAAGCTGTCAAAAAGCCGCGCACCAAGTACGGGGCGATGAGCAGCGGACTGTGATAGTTATCACTCATCCGATCTCGCTGCTCTTCGGCTTTTTCCCAGCTTTATTGATAAGCTGTCACTAAGCACCCACACTAAACTACACTTTTCTACCCCCTATACCGGCGCCCCCGGAGCCCCGCCGCAACTATAATAAATGTATTAACTCCTAAACCGCCGCTCCCAGACCCCGCCGCCACCTACATAATACCTATTAACCCCTATCCTGCCCCCCCTATACCGCCGCCACCTATAATAAATTTATTAACCCTTATCCTGAGGATTCCGGACCCCGCTGCAACTAAATAAATTGTTTAACCCCTAAACCGCCGCTACCTACATTAAACTTATTAACCCCTAATCTGCCCCCCTACACCGTCGCCACCTATAATAAATTTATTAACCCCTATCCTGCCCCCCTACACTGCCGCAACCTATAATAAAATTATTAACCCCTAAACCTAAGTCTAACACTAAACCTAACATCCCCCTATCTTAAATATTAATTAAATAAATCTAAATAAATATTACTCTTATTAAATTAATTATTCCTATTTAAAACTAAATACTTAACTATAAAATAAACCCTAATATAGCTACAATATTACTAATAATGATATTGTAGCTATTTTAGGATTTATTTTTATTTTACAGGCAAATTTAAATTTATTTTAACTAGGTACAATAGCTATTAAATAGTTATTAACTATTTAATAGCTACCTAGATAAAATAAAGTCAAATTTACCTGTAAAATAAAAACTAAACTAAGTTTCAATTACACCTAACAGTACATTATAATTAAATAAATTATTCCTATTTAAAACTAAATACTTACATGTAAAATAAACCCTAAGATAGCTACAATGTAATTAATAATTACATTGTAGCTATCTTAGGATTTCTATTTATTTTACAGGCAACTTTGTATTTATTTTAACTAGGTACAATAGTTATTAAATAGTTATTAACTATTTAATAACTACCTAGCTAAAAGAAATACAAAATTACCTGTAAAATAAATCCTAACCTAAGTTACAATTAAACCTAACACTACACTATCATTAAAATAATTAAATTAATTAACTACAAATACCTTCAATTAAATACAATTAAATAAACTAACTAAAGTACAAAAAATAAAAAAAACTAAGTTACAAAAAATAAAAAAGTATTACAAAGTTGCCTGTAAAATAAATATAAATCCTAAGATAGCTACAATGTAATTATTAATTACATTGTAGCTATCTTAGGGTTTATTTTACAGGTAAGTATTTAGTTTTAAATTGGAATAATTCATTTAATTATAATGTAGTGTTAGGTGTAATTGAAACTTAGGTTAGTTTTTATTTTACAGGTAAATTTGACTTTATTTTATCTAGGTAGCTATTAAATAGTTAATAACTATTTAATAGCTATTGTACCTAGTTAAAATAAATTTAAATTTGCCTGTAAAATAAAAATAAATCCTAAAATAGCTACAATATAATTATTAGTAATATTGTAGCTATATTTGGGTTTATTTTATAGGTAAGTATTTAGTTTTAAATAGGAATAATTAATTTAATAAGAATAATATTTATTTAGATTTATTTAATTAATATTTAAGATAGGGGGATGTTAGGGTTAGTGTTAGACTTAGGTTTAGGGGTTAATCATTTTATCATAGGTTGTGGCAGTGTAGGGGGGGCAGGATAGGGGTTAATAAATGTATTATAGGTTGCAGCGGTGTAGGGGGGGCAGATTAGGGGTTAATAAGTTTAATATAGGTGGCGGCAGGGTCCGGGAGCGGCGGTTTAGGGGTTAAACAATTTATTTAGTTGCGGCGGGGTCCGGGATCCGCAGGATAGGGGTTAATAAATTTATTATAGGTGGCGGCGGTATAGAGGGGGCAGGATAGGGGTTAATAGGTATTATGTAGGTGGCGGCGGGGTCCAGGAGCGGTGGTTTAGGGGTTAACATATTTATTATAGTTGCGGCAGGGTCCGTGAGTGGAGGTTTAGGGGTTAATAAGTTTATTAGAGTGGCGATGGGCTCCGGGAGCGACGGTTTAGGGGTTAGCATGTTTAATATAGGTGACGGCGGTGTAGGGGGCAGATTAGGGGTGTTTAAACTCGGGGTACATGTTAGGGTGTTAGGTGTACACACTTCTCATAGGAATCAATGGGATGTCGGGCAGCAGCGAACATGAACTTTCGCTATGGTCAGAATCCCATTGATTCCTATGGGATCCGCCACCTCCAGGGAGGCGGATTGAAAACCAGGTACGCTGGGCCGGAAAAGTGCCGAGCGTACCTGCTAGTTATTTGATAGCTAGCAAAAGTAGTCAGATTGTGCCGAACTTGCGGTCGGAACATCTGGAGTGACGTAAAAATCGATCTGTGTCGGACTGAGTCCAGCGGATCGAAGCTTACGTCACTATATTCTACTTTTGCCGGTGTGTAGGGTTTGATAACTTAGGCGAATCAGCCTTGCCACTAATACGCTGCAGAATTCCAGCGTATTTGAGGTTGACGGTTTGATAACTAGAGGCCTAGGTCTGATCATTCAATTGTTGAAGTCTACTTACGGGGTTTCTTTGACCCATTAAGAACTTGAAACTGGACATTAGACCCATCCATTCTGATAGATGAGGTGACGTGTCAAAAACTTAAAAAGCATGTTAGAGATTTTTGGCTTGCAAAAAAGGTCTCAACTGATAATCCTCTATATGAATGGGGTGCCTTTAAAGCTTACTTGCAAGGTATTTTGATTCAGGAGAAAGCTTCCTTTCGGAAAATAAAAAGCGACATAATTAAACAAAAAAAACAATAGTTAGAACAGCTACAAAAACAACATATTGAGAACTGATGCACAGCCTTAGCTAACACATTCAGAATTAAAAAAGATGAGTTAGATACTTTTGCTTTCTTAGAATTATTGAAGCACAATATTTTATATACGCTAATAAGCCTGATCATATGTTGGCTAGGAAGATTAGAAACATTAGCAGAAACACATCTCTACCACAGCTACACACACCAGACGGTAAGATTATCAATAATCCCTCAAACATAACTAATGCTTTTGCAGACTTTTACCAATATTTGTACAATTTAAATACAGATCAAAATAAGAATAGAGCACATCAAATTAAGACCTTTTTAGATGATTGTATGTTGCCTTAATTACACAATGAAACTATATCCAACCTGAATGCCCCAATCGCACCGCAAGACATAAGCATAGCTATTAATCAACTTAAATGCAACAAAGCTCCAGGCCCAGATGGCTATATAGGTGGTTTTTATCAAAAAAATCCCAGGGACGGATCCCACAGCTAGTGGACTGATATGCAGAGAAGTAAACTAGAATTAATTTGGTCATACAAAAATGCAAGAATAAAAAAGAAAGCATTATTAAGAACCAAAGATGGAGGAGGTCTGGGAGTACCAGATCTGCAAAACTATTTTAACGCAGCAAGATTAGCACAAACTGCCTTCTGGAATCACTGTAGCGATTATATTGCCTGGGTACAATTAGAGTGATATGCTTAATTTAACACCTATATACCAGGTATTGAGGACTCCAAGAAAAGATAGACCACCAAACTGGGCACATTACATTACCATTGCAGATACTAATAAAATGTGGGATAAGTTACAGTAGAAATTCAAGTTAATTACTGATAGGTCATTAGCAACACCGTTATTTATTCCTCCAATTAAGATCGAGAACACTACAAGTAATATATGGGCCTCTATCGAATTGCTGACATATACACTGGCTCAAACATTCTTACGTTTGAACAATATGTACAAAGCAATTCCTCCTGACCTCCCAAACTCCTGGTTTCATTATCTGCAATTTATTTTGCGAGCCAATGAAATTGGAATTCCAAAGACTCAATCTGGACTCACACCCTTTGAAAGATTATGTCTTGCAACAACTAGGTCCAAAGGCACAATCACAACCCTATACAATAACTTAGGTACAAATCCTACAGTTACTAAACTACATTTTATTAATAAATGGGAAGAAGAGGGTCAATTTACAAAAGAAATTACAGAATGGGCTGCTATTCTTAAAAAAGTAAAATCCTGTTCTATTAGTGCAAACTTAAAAGAAAACTATATTAAAGTAGCTTATAGATGGTACTTACACCCCAACAGGGTGAAATGGGGTAATACGTACAACAGAATTGCTATAGGAGATTGCACTGAAACAGGGTCATACAAGCATATGTGGTGGACTTGTCCAGAGGCGGAAAAATATGGACACAAACTAATAAGCTACTAGGTGAAGTCTTAGATAGGCAAATAACCATGAGTATGGAACAAGCTTTATTATATTTCCCAATAGAGAGCCTATCTGGGGCAACACTAAAATTTGTAGGCATTGTAAGCACAGCAGTAAAGACAACTGTTGCTAGATATTGGAAAACTGCTGTCCCACATTACAATTTGATACTAAATAAAATCAAATACTATTACCAAATGGCAGATATTACTTCCACATTACTTGATTCTAGATCAGATTTTTTGAAAGTTTGGGAGGATTGGATAATATGGATGGACAAAGAAAGGATGCAAAATAGGCAAAGCTTAAGACTGGATGATAATAACGAGTAGCAATAATGATGATGTAGACCTGTCCATGGGTGACCAACAACCTTGTTCTTGATTTCTTTTCTGAACTCTCTCACCCCCTATATTCCTCTTTGTTTTCCTATTTCTTTTTCTCTAACATAATCCTATTCTTTTTTCTTTTCTCTCTTATTATTTTGCTAAATCTTTGACATAAATAGAGGTTTTTTAAATGTGAATAATTCCACTGATATAAAAATGTATAACTCTTGTTTACGGAAAAGAAACATTCACAATGCTGCAGTTTTATTGTTGTAATCAATATGTGCAATAATGTCATTTTGATGTATGGATAAGATTATACACAATATAATTGTAACGTTATAAAAATGAAAAACTTTAATAAAAAATATTTCAAATTAAAATAGTAGGCATTATAGTTTTTATTTTAAAAAAATTTAGCATTTTTTTAATTAAAAAAACTGTACTAGGCAGTTTTGGGGCTTTAAAATTGGTGGGAGTGGGGTGTTAGAAAAAAACAGTGCCTTTACATTGCGGTCTATGGGAACTGTGTGTTATACATATATATTTATGTGTTACTATGTGTATATACATATATATATAGGTATATCAGCATATACATACGTATATATTTAAAAATGCTGCCCATTGCTGCGCTACTTACCCCCTTCGCTGCGCGTGGTTCTCTGATGGCATCAGAACGAGGCTCTCATAAGAGCCTATGAAAGCTCGCTCTCGTGAGTGCAATGATTCCTAGCAATGTGAAGGTGAGCTCGCATTCACATTGCGATTTAATTGTAAGCGATATTTAGCGCTCCACTTGTAATATAGCCCTTATTAACATGCGGACACCCTAGCTTTGATAACAATTACTCACAATTACTTATTTGATATTGCTCACATCATCCGCCCGCTTCTCCCAATTCCTCACTGTTAATTTGCATGAACATTTTCCACTGCACAATGCTCTAAATATCATATTGACATTGTGTGTAAGACGACGCCTCCTAAGCACATTTCATAATACCAGACATCCGTTTCGGGATATTGTATTTAATTTGCGGGCGTCAGGGAGACGCTATTAAAATGCCGGAACATTCGGGAGAGTTGGGATGTCTGCATGTAACTTCCATTCTGTGTGTAAGAGCAAAGACACTCCAGTTGTTTATAATAAACTTTTCCTGGCTTCTTCCTGGTTTACCTGCCCTCTTATAAGCATGATCACTGCACCAGCTCTAAATTCAGGGACTGCCTGGAACAAAATGAGGAACAAGATAGAGACAGAGAAAGTTAATTCTGTCTGCTAAAGAGAAGAGTGGGGAGAGATTATGCTTGTTTAGATGATATACAGTACTTGATGTATGTGTTTAATGTATATTTATTATTATTATTGTTGTTTTTTTTATAAAGTGCCAACATATTATGCATCACTGTAATATTAAGTATACAGTAATGGAGCACAATAATCAGAATACATTTACATACATCATAAGGATACAGGGCCCTGCCCTTGAGTCACTGTAGGCTGTAAACTATCTTTACATAAATGATCAACATGACAGGTGGACTCATGAGCTTACATTCTAAAGCATGGGTTAGCAACCTTGGGCCCCCAGATGTTTTGGAACTACATTTCCCATGATACTAAGACAGTGTAAAGAGTGTCTCAGCTTCATGGGAACTGTAGTTCCAAAAAATCTGGGGGCTCAAGGTTGCTGACCCCTGTTCTAAAGGAATTACAATGGAAAGTTGAGGGAGAGGGAAACATAAGTAGTAGAGACATCTTAAAATGAGTCCCTGAACAGATATGTTTTTAAAGAGCGCTTGAAGTTTTGAGAAAACTCTGACTGAGAGAGGCAAGGAGTTCCATACAATAGGTGCAGTTGTAGAAAAGTCGTGCAGACGAGAGTCGATTTGTGCTACAATGTAATTACAGGACCATTGTGACATGCTAAAAGAACTAAACTGGCTGTTGCTGGAATCCAGACGCACCCTCCATCTTTCCAGCCTTGTATTTAAGAGCTTTTCTGGGAAGCTCCCACCCTACCTGAGCAGAATGCTCTCCCCGGCTATTCCCAACTCCTATAACATCTGATCCAGTACCAGCACATTATTTAGCTTGCCTCAACAAAAAGAAAGCAGCTCGATCCTCCTTTTCCTACAGAGCACCACAATTATGGAACAACCTCCCGCACACTTTCAAACCTTCCCCAATCCAAAAATCCTTTAAGAGATCCCTCTCTACATATCTCAAAACAGAATGCACCTGTCATGGTTAGTTATAACCTACCTGATCTATGTTAAATTTTGCATATATTGTGTATTATTATTGTTTTTGTATTTTATTGTACCCTATTTTATCAATGCAATGTTTTGTGGACCCAGGACATACTTGAAAACGAGAGAAATCTCAATGTATCCTTCCTGGAAAAATATTTTATAGATAAATACATAAGTAATGTGAGATGAGGAGAGAAGTAGGTCTTGATCAGAGCGGAGCGGTCCGACTGGGGACTAGTAGCAGACAAAGGCAGAGATATAAGAGGGTGCAACGTTGGTGAGGATCTAACAACGTGAACAAGAGAGTAGAAACCTAAAATGCAGGTTACTAAAAGTCTAGGCAAAAGAAAGCACAACTGTATATAATAAATAGGAGACTAGGGCGAATTCTTGAAATACAAATAAATTTAATAAGGTTACACTATATAAGTGCATACATCCAAACATACAATCACATACATACAGGGATATTAGGGATGCATAAAAATGTCAGGTGGGCCGTGAAGGGGACTGGTGCACCAGTATACAAAAATAGGCAAATGTTCATCACTTTGATGCATGTATAGGTAGCATATAATTGTAATCCAAAATATAGTGCGTGTCCCTTAAGATGCACGGACCAAGTGGATACAGTCTTACCCCTTCGTGTCTAAATATACATAGTAACGTGAGATCATCAGGAGTCAAGGGGAGCTTACCCTCGCCGCGTCTTTTTCACAGGCATGTGTAAGGTGCAAATAGATAACAGTTCATTAGAATACCTGTCTTTTTCACGCGGTTGCTCTACCCTGAATTGTAGCTCCTGAGACACTGAAATTTCCAGATGAGACAAGGGGTAGACCACAGTCAGGCAAAAAGGTCCTCTGACAGAGTGCTGCAAACCGACGAGTCTTAGAGCTCGTTTCACTCCTTTCAATACAGCAGCATGGAGCTTCTTCCGGGTGCTGACGTCACGTCAGTGGCTGTGCTGATTTATAGGAATTTGGCCGCACAGGTAATGAATGTCATTGGCAGAGAGATCTGTCATTCAAGACGGCTTTGATACTTTATAGCAACATTTTGCTTTTTTGTAGATCAGTACAGCAAGGGGTTATATACAAGGATACATTTGTGTTTAAAAACTCATACTTACATACTTACATTCGATACATTGGAAGATTATATTATACATCTAATCTGTTATGTTACTAGTATGTGTGTATGTTCAGGTTACATGGTAAAGATTGTGTTTTTTTGTTATTTAGTATTACAATTACGCCATTATATTCAATTCATAATTTTGATACTACCAAAGACTATGTAGTTACACACAGAATGATGTGCACATATCCACAGAGGATTAAACTAAAAATGAAGCAAACTCTAATTTTTCATTGAGGCCATGAGGTGCTAAGGTATTAAGTTTATATATCCATTTTGTTTCTTTGCGTAGAAGGATATTGTCAATATCCCCGCCGCGCATGCTAAGTTTCACAGATTCAATTCCAATGAAATTCAAATCATCAGTTTTAGATTCATGAAATTGTGCATAGTGTCTTGCCACAGGGCTGTCAATATTACATTCCTTAATATCGTCCCTATGTTCAGAAATTCGTGAGCGAAGTTCTCTGAAAGTTTTACCAACGTAAAAACTTTTACAGGAACAGTAAAGTAAATATATAACTCCTTTTGTGGAGCAATTAATGAAGGAGTTGATTTTATATATATGTCCTGTATTTGTATTAAAGGTTTTACTTCTCTGCATATATTGACAGCAGACACAGTGGCCACATGGAGTGCTGCCTACAATTTTCTGTGCATTTTGTTCCAACCAATTATAGCTTGGAACTTTATTGAATTCACTTTTAACCAAAATGTCTTTTAGATTACTGCAACGCCTTGCAGTCATCTGTGGATAGTCTCCTACATATTGGTGAAGTGTTGTATCATTAGTTAGTAAATGCCAATTTTTATTCAGAGTGTCTTTTACCTTGCTCCAATGGGCATTATATTTAGTAATGAACCTGATCTTGTTTTCTTCATTTGTGTCATCTCTGTTCTTACATTTATATAACAGGTCTTTTCTTTGGTGTTGGGAGGCTCTATAAAGAGCTCTCTTAATACACCTTTTGGAGTAGCCTCTATCATGGAATCGGGTCGCCATCTCTTTAGCTTGTGTTTTAAATGTTTTTTCATCAGAACATATTCTGCGAAGCCGCAGAAATTGTCCGTAGGGGATGCCTTTTTTCAAATTTGTGGGGTGGTGGCTCGACCCCAGGAGGAGGCTATTGGTTGCCGTGGGTTTACGAAAGACTTCTGTCTCAATTTTCCCTTCTTTTTTGCTAATTTTCAAATCCAGAAAATCAATTGAGTTTAAGTCATGATTACAGGTGAGAAAAATGTTACGGTCATTACAGTTCAAAAGAGAAATGAATTTCATCAATTCATCCTCAGTGCCATCCCATAATAGCAGAATATCATCAACATATCTGATCCAGAGGGCCACATGTGCATCAACCACTTCGGAGTGGTCACCAAATACAATTTGGTTCTCCCAACCACCAAGATGTAAACAGGCGTAGGTTGGTGCACATGTGGCCCCCATGGCAGTACCTTGTTTCTGTTTGTAGCACTTTGCATCAAAGATGAAGATATTGTTGTCCAACACAAATTTTAATAAGTCAATTACAAATTTGGTGTGTTTTTTATAACCGAGACCCCTTGTATTAAGAAATTCTTCACATGTTTTAAGACCAACATCATGCGGGATAGAGGAGTATAGGGATTCAACGTCCAGGGACACTAGAATAGTGTCTTCCTGAATGTTGATCCCATCCAGTTTTTTTATTACGTCTGTTGAGTCTTGTACAAAAGTACGAAGATCATTAACAAATGGCTGTAAAAAACGATCTACATATTTACTAATTCCTTCCGTATGACCTCCTATCCCTGATATTATGGGACGTCCCGGAGGGTTGGTGAGGGATTTGTGGAGTTTGGGGGTGCAGTAAAATACTGGTATCTTAGGTTTATGGTTGAATAGAAAGCTAAACTCATGGCTAGTAATTAAATTATTTCTTCGAGCATCATTTAGCATGAAAAGTAATTCGTTATGGGATTTGTGAAATTCATCAATTGAGGATTTTGAATATTGTTTAGGATCTGATAGCTGTCTCATGGCCTCTTTAATGTAGAGGTCCTGATTAAGAATGACAATATTGCCGCCCTTGTCGGCCGGCTTTATGATAAGTTCAGGGTGTCTAGTAAGCTCATTAAGGGCTTTACGTTCCCGTTTGGTGAGATTATCGTTAACGATGCCTGTACTTTCGATTTTCATTAGATCAGCCGTAACGTTTTGTACAAAAACGGAAATATTTGGGATAGATGAAAAAGAGGGCATGTAGGTGGATTTTTTCTTAAAGTTAGTTTTAGGGTATATGTCAGTAATTTCATTACTTTGTTCAGAGAACAAGGTTTCTAGATTATGGAGTGCCTCTGTTTCTTGTCTACAAGACAGATCTATCTGAGTCTTAGGAGTCATAATCTTTTTTAATGCTAACTTCCTTGCAAAAAGATGTAAGTCTTTAGTGACCTCGAATAGGTCTAAGCTGTTAGTAGGGCAGAAACTGAGGCCCTTTTCTAATACTTTAATGTGTTCACAATTCAAAGGGAAGGATGAAAGATTAACTATACCCATTTTTTGTGAGTGTGGATAGGGGCCTAATAGAGATTTGTTTTCTACTAGTTGTACCTCAGACGGTTTCTTGTCATCATATATTGACTTTGATGTCGTCTGTTCTCTCTCCCTCTCATTCCTCTCCTTTCCTGAGGCCTCCCCGTGCCTCTTCTTCCCTCCTCGTCTGGTCCTACCCCTAAAGGGTGTACCTGTGAGGTATTCTCATTACTGTTTTTATTTTCCCCATCAGAATCCATATCGGAATTATCAGTACCTGAATCATAGTAGTTTCGAGAGTTAATGTGATTTCTATAGATATAGATTTTATTTTTTCTATAGTCTTCCTGGTCTCTTATTAATTTCCTTCTTTTGCGTGATTTTATTTCGCTTTGTAGTTTCTCAATAAGTTTTTGTGTTTCTTTATTTAATTTGTCAAATGATGAATCATTTTCAAATTTATGTAAACATTCATAGATATCATCTACGTCTGTTTTACATTTCTCAAGTTTCTTAGCATCTTCTTCTATTATTAGTGCAATGAGATCCAATGAACATTTGGTTAATATTTCATTCCACTTAGTTATGAAGTCATTATCTGCATCTAAACCTCTCAGATTAATGCCTGGATCTAAACGTATCCTAAGGCCTCTTGGAATTATTTCCATTTTTAAATAATTACTAAGGCTTTGGTGTTCCCATTTAATTTTAATCTGTTTGGTTAGTCTTTTTTTATAAAGCTTAAATGCAGGAATAACGTCATGGATAGCATCATCCTCTGCTTCTATCTGCACATCTCCTGTTAGTGTAAATGCTTCATTGATATCAGTGGACCAACGTTCCTCTGATAGTTTAAATGCCATGTCTAAGTGTGGTATCAAAAGTAACAAAATATAAAAGGCTGCAAGAATCGCAGAATAAGTTGTTGTAATACGATTATATTTAAGGTGACTTCATAACTAAGTGGAATGAAATATTAACCAAATGTTCATTGGATCTCATTGCACTAATAATAGAAGAAGATGCTAAGAAACTTGAGAAATGTAAAACAGACGTAGATGATATCTATGAATGTTTACATAAATTTGAAAATGATTCATCATTTGACAAATTAAATAAAGAAACACAAAAACTTATTGAGAAACTACAAAGCGAAATAAAATCACGCAAAAGAAGGAAATTAATAAGAGACCAGGAAGACTATAGAAAAAATAAAATCTATATCTATAGAAATCACATTAACTCTCGAAACTACTATGATTCAGGTACTGATAATTCCGATATGGATTCTGATGGGGAAAATAAAAACAATAATGAAAATACCTCACAGGTACACCCTTTAGGGGTAGGACCAGACGAGGAGGGAAGAAGAGGCACGGGGAGGCCTCAGGAAAGGAGAGGAATGAGAGGGAGAGAGAACAGACGACATCAAAGTCAATACATGATGACAAGAAACCGTCTGAGGTACAACTAGTAGAAAACAAATCTCTATTAGGCCCCTATCCACACTCACAAAAAATGGGTATAGTTAATCTTTCATCCTTCCCTTTGAATTGTGAACACATTAAAGTATTAGAAAAGGGCCTCAGTTTCTGCCCTACTAACAGCTTAGACCTATTCGAGGTCACTAAAGACTTACATCTTTTTGCAAGGAAGTTAGCATTAAAAAAGATTATGACTCCTAAGACTCAGATAGATTTGTCTTGTAGACAAGAAACAGAGGCACTCCATAATCTAGAAACCTTGTTCTCTGAACAAAGTAATGAAATTACTGACATATACCCTAAAACTAACTTTAAGAAAAAATCCACCTACATGCCCTCTTTTTCATCTATCCCAAATATTTCCGTTTTTGTACAAAACGTTACGGCTGATCTAATGCAAATCGAAAGTACAGGCATCGTTAACGATAATCTCACCAAACGGGAACGTAAAGCCCTTAATGAGCTTACTAAACACCCTGAACTTATCATAAAGCCGGCCGACAAGGGCGGCAATATTGTCATTCTTAATCAGGACCTCTACATTAAAGAGGCCATGAGACAGCTATCAGATCCTAAACAATATTCAAAATCCTCAATTGATGAATTTCACAAATCCCATAACGAATTACTTTTCATGCTAAATGATGCTCGAAGAAATAATTTAATTACTAGCCATGAGTTTAGCTTTCTATTCAACCATAAACCTAAGATACCAGTATTTTACTGGACCCCCAAACTCCACAAATCCCTCACCAACCCTCCGGGACGTCCCATAATATCAGGGATAGGAGGTCCTACGGAAGGAATTAGTAAATATGTAGATCGTTTTTTACAGCCATTTGTTAATGATCTTCGTACTTTTGTACAAGACTCAACAGACGTAATAAAAAAACTGGATGGGATCAACATTCAGGAAGACACTATTCTAGTGTCCCTGGACGTTGAATCCCTATACTCCTCTATCCCGCATGATGTTGGTCTTAAAACATGTGAAGAATTTCTTAATACAAGGGGTCTCGGTTATAAAAAACACACCAAATTTGTAATTGACTTATTAAAATTTGTGTTGGACAACAATATCTTCATCTTTGATGCAAAGTGCTACAAACAGAAACAAGGTACTGCCATGGGGGCCACATGTGCACCAACCTACGCCTGTTTACATCTTGGTGGTTGGGAGAACCAAATTGTATTTGGTGACCACTCCGAAGTGGTTGATGCACATGTGGCCCTCTGGATCAGATATGTTGATGATATTTTGCTATTATGGGATGGCACTGAGGATGAATTGATGAAATTCATTTCTCTTTTGAACTGTAATGACCGTAACATTTTTCTCACCTGTAATCATGACTTAAACTCAATTGATTTTCTGGATTTGAAAATTAGCAAAAAAGAAGGGAAAATTGAGACAGAAGTCTTTCGTAAACCCACGGCAACCAATAGCCTCCTCCTGGGGTCGAGCCACCACCCCACAAATTTGAAAAAAGGCATCCCCTACGGACAATTTCTGCGGCTTCGCAGAATATGTTCTGATGAAAAAACATTTAAAACACAAGCTAAAGAGATGGCGACCCGATTCCATGATAGAGGCTACTCCAAAAGGTGTATTAAGAGAGCTCTTTATAGAGCCTCCCAACACCAAAGAAAAGACCTGTTATATAAATGTAAGAACAGAGATGACACAAATGAAGAAAACAAGATCAGGTTCATTACTAAATATAATGCCCATTGGAGCAAGGTAAAAGACACTCTGAATAAAAATTGGCATTTACTAACTAATGATACAACACTTCACCAATATGTAGGAGACTATCCACAGATGACTGCAAGGCGTTGCAGTAATCTAAAAGACATTTTGGTTAAAAGTGAATTCAATAAAGTTCCAACCTATAATTGGTTGGAACAAAATGCACAGAAAATTGTAGGCAGCACTCCATGTGGCCACTGTGTCTGCTGTCAATATATGCAGATAAGTAAAACCTTTAATACAAATACAGGACATATATATAAAATCAACTCCTTCATTAATTGCTCCACAAAAGGAGTTATATATTTACTTTACTGTTCCTGTAAAAGTTTTTACGTTGGTAAAACTTTCAGAGAACTTCGCTCACGAATTTCTGAACATAGGGACGATATTAAGGAATGTAATATTGACAGCCCTGTGGCAAGACACTATGCACAATTTCATGAATCTAAAACTGATGATTTGAATTTCATTGGAATTGAATCTGTGAAACTTAGCATGCGCGACGGGGATATTGACAATATCCTTCTACGCAAAGAAACAAAATGGATATATAAACTTAATACCTTAGCACCTCATGGCCTCAATGAAAAATTAGAGTTTGCTTCATTTTTAGTTTAATCCTCTGTGGATATGTGCACATCATTCTGTGTGTAACTACATAGTCTTTGGTAGTATCAAAATTATGAATTGAATATAATGGCGTAATTGTAATACTAAATAACAAAAAAACACAATCTTTACCATGCAACCTGAACATACACACATACTAGTAACATAACAGATTAGATGTATAATATAATCTTCCAATGTATCGAATGTAAGTATGTAAGTATGAGTTTTTAAACACAAATGTATCCTTGTATATAACCCCTTGCTGTACTGATCTACAAAAAAGCAAAATGTTGCTATAAAGTATCAAAGCCGTCTTGAATGACAGATCTCTCTGCCAATGACATTCATTACCTGTGCGGCCAAATTCCTATAAATCAGCACAGCCACTGACGTGACGTCAGCACTCGGAAGAAGCTCCATGCTGCTGTATTGAAAGGAGTGAAACGAGCTCTAAGACTCGTCGGTTTGCAGCACTCTGTCAGAGGACCTTTTTGCCTGACTGTGGTCTACCCCTTGTCTCATCTGGAAATTTCAGTGTCTCAGGAGCTACAATTCAGGGTAGAGCAACCGCGTGAAAAAGACAGGTATTCTAATGAACTGTTATCTATTTGCACCTTACACATGCCTGTGAAAAAGACGCGGCGAGGGTAAGCTCCCCTTGACTCCTGATGATCTCACGCTACTATGTATATTTAGACACGAAGGGGTAAGACTGTATCCACTTGGTCCGTGCATCTTAAGGGACACGCACTATATTTTGGATTACAATTATATGCTACCTATACGTGCATCAAAGTGATGAACATTTGCCCCTTCACGGCCCACCTGACATTTTTATGCATCCCTAATATCCCTGTATGTATGTGATTGTATGTTTGGATGTATGCACTTATATAGTGTAACCTTATTAAATTTATTTGTATTTCAAGAATTCGCCCTAGTCTCCTATTTATTATATACAGTTGTGCTTTCTTTTGCCTAGACTTTTAGTAACCTGCATTTTAGGTTTCTACTCTCTTGTTCACGTTGTTAGATATTCACTATTCTAGGATGCACCTGTATTTCTTAATTGATTAATTAAGAGTGCTACTCACCCTGCTTTTCTTGTGTTTTACAACGTTGGTGAGGGCTTTGTATGTTAGGGTCAAAGTTTGTAATTGTATTCTTGAAGCCAGTGGAGGTGTTGACAAAAAGGTGCAGCAGATGTGGAGCGATACTTAATGAAAATGAGCCTGGCAGAGGCATTCATGATGGATTGCAGTGGGGACAGGGGGTAGCTTGGAAGACCAGAGAAGACAGAATTGCAGAAATTCTATGTTACAACACTTTTTTGTACACAATTTTAACAAGTTTCAGTAAAGCTGGATTGCGCAACATGCTTACTGGTTTGGCTATGTTGTTTAACATGGCGTGCTCTATCTGAATTATGAAAGAAAAAATGTGTGGTTTTATGTCCTTTTAACTTAATTTTATTTAAAGTTATTATTTTTCTTTTTTCATCACATTTATTCTATCTTTCAGAGTAATAACATACAGCCCTCAAAGGACCAGTCAATACAGTAGATTTGCATAATCAACAAATGCATGATAAGAAGACAATGCAATAGCACTTAGTCTGAACTTCAAATGAGTAGTAGATTTTTGTTAAATACATTTCAAATTTATGGCTATTTCCACTCCCCCTGTATCATGTGACAGCCATCAGCCAATCACAGATGCATATACATATATGCAGTGAATTCTTGCTCTTTCTCAGTAGGAGTTGGTGACTCAAAAAGTGTAAATATAAAAAGACCGTGCACATTTTGTTAATTGAAGTAAATTGGAAAGTTGTTTAAAATTGCATGATCTATCTGAATCATGAAGTTTAATTTTGACTTGAGTGTCCCTTTAAGGAGTATAAAGAGACATGAAACCCAAAATATGTATTTAAAGAGATATGAAACCCACATTTTTCATACCAACTGTCAAGCACGATGGTGGAGGGATGATGATTTGGACTTGTTTTGCAGTCACAGGACCTGAGCACATTGCAGTCTATGATGGATATTTATCAAGCCTTCAACCACAAATACGCTGGGATTCCACAGCGTAATTGTGGCGAGCTTGATTCGACCCATTTATCAAAGCCTACAGACCGGCAAAAGTTGAAATTTGTGACGGTCTCAATCCGACACAGATCGATGCTTACTTCATTACAGATGTTCCGAATATAAATTCGGCACTATCTGACAACTTTTGCCATTTATCAAATTTTTAACAGATATGCTCGCCACTATTATGACCCAACGTACCTGGTTTTCAATCCGGCACACTGGAGGCCGTGGATGCCATAGGAATCAATGGGAGTCTGAAAGCAGCGAAAGCTCATGTTCGATGCTGCCAGATATCCCATTGATTTATACGGTAGAAAACAAATTATGTTTACACCTAACACCCTAACAGAAACCCCGAGTCAAAACACCCCTAATCTGCCGCCCCGACATCGCCGCAAGCTAAATAAAATTTATTAACCCCTATCCCGCCCCTCCCCGACTCCGCTGCAACTAAATAAATATATTAACCCCTATCCCGCCGCTCCCCAACATCGCAGCAACTAACTAAATGTATTAACCCCTATCCCACACTCCCAGACCCCGCCTCAACTAAATAAATGTATTAACCCCTAAACCCCTGGCCTCCCACATCACTACCACTTACTAAACCTTTTAAACCCTAAACCGCCAGCCCCCCACATCGCCATAAACTAAATTAAGCTATTAACCCCTAAACCTAACAACCTGCTAACTTTATATGAAATATTAACTCATCCCTATCTTATAATAAATTTAAACTTACCTTTAGAATTAAAATAAACTATATTAAACTACTAATTAACCTATCCTTACTATTATTCTAAAATTACATTAAACTATATTAAACTAATAATTAACCTACCTACCCCTAACAACTAAGTTACACAAAATAAAAAACACTAAGTTACACAAAATAAAAAAGAAATGATCAAATATTTAAACTAATTACACCTAATCTAATAGCCCTATAAAAATAAAAAAGCCCCCCCAAAATAAAAAAAATCCTAGCCTACAAAAAACTACCAATGGCCCTTAAAAGGGCCTTTTGCAGGGCATTGCCCCAAAGAAATCAGCTCTTTTACCTGTAAAATAAAATACAAACGCCCCCCAATAGTAAAACCCACCACCCACACAACCCCACCCCCAATAAGAACCCTATCTAAAAAACCTAAGCTCCCCATTGCCCTGAAAAGGGCATTTGTATGGGCATTGCCCTTAAAAGGGAATTTAGCTCTTTTTCAGCCCAAAATCCCTAACCTAAAAATAACCCCCCCCCCAATAAACCTTTAAAAAAACCTAACACTAACCCCCGAAGATCCACTTACAGTTTTCGAAGACCGGACATCCATCCTCATCCAAGCGGCAGAAGTCCTCATCAAAGCCGGCAGAAGTCTTCATCCAAGCGGGCCGAAGTCTTCATCCAAGCCGGCAGAAGTCTTCATCCGGATGGCATCGTCTATCTTCATCCATCCGGCGCGGAGCAGCTCCATCTTCAAGACATCCGGCACGGAGCATCCTCTTCTTACGATGGTCAATGAAGAATGAAGTTTGCTTTAAATTACGTCATCCAAGATGGCGTCTCTTACATTCCAATTAGCTGATAGAATTCTATCAGCCATTCGGAATTAAGGTGGAAAAAATCCTATTGGCTGTTGCAATCAGCTAATAGGATTGAGCTTTCATCCTATTGGCTGATCCAATCTTGGATGAAGACTTCTGCCAGCTTCGATGAGGACTTCTGCTGCTTGGATGAGGATGGATGTCCGGTCTTCGAAAACTGTAAGTGGATCTTCGGGGGTTAGTGTTAGGTTTTTTTAAGGGTTTATTGGGTGGGTTTTATTTTTAGGTTAGGGACTTTGGGCTGAAAAAGAGCTAAATGCCCTTTTAAGGGCCATGCCCATACAAATGCCCTTTTCAGGGCAATGGGGAGCTTAGGTTTTTTAGATAGGGTTATATTTGGGGGGTTTGGTTGTGTGGGTGGTGGGTTTAACTGTTGGGGGGGGTGTTTGTATTTTTTTTGTACAGGTAAAAGAGCTGATTTCTTTGGGGCAATGCCCCACAAAAGGCCCTTTTAAGGGCCATTGGTAGTTTATTGTAGGCTAGGGGTTTTTTTTATTTTGGGGGGACTTTTTTATCTTTATTGGGCTATTAGATTAGGTGTAATTAGTTTAAATATTTGATCATTTATTTTTTATTTTGTGTAACTTAGTTGTTATTTTTTTTTAACTTAGTAATTCTTTATAGTAGATTTAAATAAATTGAGTAGGGTTAGGTTTTTAAATATGTAATATAGTTAATTTAATTGTTAGTTTCATGTAATTTTAGTATAATAGTTAGGGTAGGTTAAAGGGGCACTAAACCCACATTTTTTCTTTCATGATTCAGATAGAGAATACAATTTTAAACAACTTCCAATTTACTTCTATTATCTAATTTGCTTAATTTGTTAGATATCCTTTGCTGAAGAAAGAGCAATGCACATGGGAGAGCCAATCATATGAGGCATGTATGTGCAGCAACCAATCAGCAGCTACTGAACATATCTAGATATGCTTTTCAGCAAAGAATATCAAGGGAATAAAACAAATTAGATAATAGAAGTAAATTAGAAAGATGTTTAAAATTGCATTCTCTTTCTAAATCATGAAAGAAAAAATGTGGGTTTAATGTCCCTTTAATTATTAGTATAATTTAACTTTAGTATAATATATTATAGTTAGGGTAGGTTAATTATTAGTTTAATATAGTTTAATGTAATTGTAGGATAATAGTTAGGGTAGGTTAATTAGTAGTTTAATATAGTTTATTTTATTTCTAAAGGTAAGTTTAAATTTATTATAAGATAGAGATGAGTTAATATTTAATGCAAAGTTAGCGGTTGTTAGGTTTAGGGGTTAATAGCTTAATTTAGTTTATGGTGATGTGGGGGGCTGGCGGTTTAGGGGTTAATAGGTTTAGTTAGTGGTAGTGATGTGGGAGGCCAGAGGTTTAGGGGTTAATACATTTATTTAGTTGCGGTGGGCTCTGGGAGCGGAGGGATAGGGGTTAATAACTTTATTAGAGTTGCGGCGGCGACCGGGAATGGTGGGATAGGGGTTAATAACTTTATTTAGTTGCGGCGGGGTCCGGGAGCGGCGGTTAAACATTTTAGTATAGTTGCAGTGTTTAGTGACAGGGTATAAATAAAGTTGGGAAAAAGCCGAATAGCAGCGAGATCGATGACTGTTAGTTAACAGCAGTCCACTGCTCATCGCCCTGTACTTGGTGAGCGGCTTTCTTGACAGCTTTTTTATAAATATGGAGAGCGTATTCAGGTCCACGGCCGTGATGTTAGGCGATGTTAGGCGAGCGTATTGGTGCCGCCGAATGCAGCACATTTGATGGCTTAATAGATAGGCCTCATTGAGTTAACCATGAACTCTTCCTTATACCAAAGTATTTTAGAGTCAAATGTGAGGCCATCTGTCCGACAGCTAAAGCTTGGCTGAAATTGGGTCATGCAACAGGACAATGATCCCAAGCACACCAGCAAATCTACCACAGAATGTCTGAAAAAGAAAAGTATCAAGGTGTTGCAATGGCTTAGTCAAAGTCCAGACCTCAACCCGATTGAAATGCGGTGGTGGGACCTTAAGAGAGCTGTGCATAAACTAATGCCAGCAAACCTCAATGAAAGGAAGCAAAGTTGTAAAGATGAGTGGGCCAAATTTCCTCCACAATTATGTGAGACACTGATAAAGTCATACAGAAAACTATTACTTCCAGTAATTGCTGCTCAAGGTGGTTCTACAAGCTATTGAAAAATAAGGTGTACTTAGTTTTTCACACATAACTTCTCCATTTTGGCTTTATTTCTGTTAAATAAATCATGACACAGTGTAATATGTCATGCTGTTGTTCATCTGAGGTTGTATTTATCTAATTTTAAGACCTGCTAAGGACCAGATTATTTTTATTGTGTCCTAATACATAAAACCATATAATTCAAAGAGGGTGTACTTTCTTTTTCACCTGACTGTACATGCACACACATACATACGCTTATATACACACACCGACATGCACACACACATACATACAGACATATACACACACATATACATATACACAGTGGTGTATTTAGGTTTTGTGCTGCCCTAGGCACTCAAAATTCTGTTATTCCCTATACCCCTCCCCCTCTAAGGTTTTAGGCCTTTTTTAGCCTTGATATTTTTATGGCATTTCTAAAATAAATGTTTACGCACACACATATACACATACACACACACACACATATACACATACACACACACATATACACATACACATACACACACATATATACACACACACACACACACACACATATACACACACAGTCACAGACACACACATATATACACACACACACTCATACACACACACACACACAAACATATACACACACAGTCACAGACACACACAAACATATACACACACAGTCACAGACACACACATATACACACACACAGTCACAGACACATACACACACATATACACACGCATATACACACACAGTCACAGACACACACACACATATTCACACACACACACACACATATATATATATACACAAACACATATACACATACACACACGCATATACACACACAGTCACAGACACACACACACATATACACACACACATATATATACACAAACACATACACACAGACACACATATACACACACATATACACACACACACCTATCTATTGCTTCAAGATACAAAAAAAGCAAACACAGATTTCTTGAAACAATACTTCTCCAAACACAATACTAAGTGCTGGTAGCCAACAGAACTAAAAGGCAATAGCTGGCTGAATAAAAGAAAGGTTCAGAGCTACCTCTAAACTATAAGCTCCATTGGCAGTCTCTTACTATACCCCTAGAACGTAAGCTCTTTGGGCAAAATACTTCTAAAATAACTGTACGTTTCTTACAAGTATAGCCACAAATAAATAAAGTGCTGCCCCCCCTGCTGCCATAGGCAAGTGCCTTGTATGCCTAGGCCAAAATATGCCCCTGCATATACACTATCACATGCACGCATACACACACATAAACACATACAGTCACATACATACAGACAAACCCACGCACATAAACACATACAGTCACATACATACAGACAAACACACGCACATAAACACATACAGTCACATACATTCTAGACAAACACACACACATATACAGTCACATACATACAGACATACACACATATACAGTCACATACATACAGACATACACACACACACATATACAGTCACACACATACAGACATACACATACACATATGCAGTTACATACATACAGACAAACACACACACATATACAGTCACATACATACAGACATACACACATATACAGTCACATACGTACAGACATACACACACACATATACAGTCACATACATGCAGACATACACACACACATATACAGTCACATACATATAGACATACACACACACACACATATACAGTCACATACATACATACAGACAAACACACACATATGCAGTCACATACATACAGACATACAGACACACATATGCAATCACATACATACACACACACATATGCAGTCACACACATACAGACATACACACACATACACATATACAGTTACATACATACAGACAAACACACACAAACATATACAGTCACATACACACACACACACATATACAGTCACACACATACATACAGACATACACACACACATATGCAGTCACATACATACACTCACATATATAGTCACACACATACAGACATACACACACACACACACATATACGGTCACATACATACAGAAAAACACACACACATATACAGTCACATACATACAGACAAACACACACATATACAGTCACATACATACAGACATACACACACATACGCCTGACATACACACACATACGCCTATATACACACCCACATGCAGACATACACACACTAATACAGACACACACACATACATATACACACAAATAAACACACACACACACATGAATACAGACATTCACACACACATACACATACTTTCAGACATACACACACTCATAAATACAGACATACACCCACACATACATACAGACACACACACATACATAGACTTACACACTCACATACATACAGACATGTACACACAAACACACACATACTACATACAGACATTCACACACACACATACATACAAACACACACACACACATACAGATACACACATACATACAGTTGCAAGAAAAAGTTTGTGAACCCTTTGGAATTACTGGATTTTTGCATTGATTATTTATAAAATTTGGTCTGATCTTCATATAAGTTATTCTTACAGACAAACACAATCTGATTAAACTAGTAACACACAAACAGTTGTACTTTTCAAATTTGTATTGAAGACACTGAGTAATCATTCCCTATTTACACATGTAGTATAAGATTTAAATGATGAATTTATAATCACTTATAGATATACTGATAAGGAGATGACATGATTAATTCCCTATACATTTTGCTACATCTCTGTCACATGGCTAAAAACACATACAGTGACTAATACTTTCAGTCATATTTTACACCTCAGTATCTGTTGAGCCAGAGAGCTGTGTCTCTTTGGAATCTTAGTTCTTGAGTATCAAAAACAGTCAAACCACTTCCTATTGCTTTCATCTATATGAGTGTAATTTCCTTGCAAAAACGCCAAGAGTACCTGTATGTGTCACTATGTGGGAAGGAACATTATAAGCAATTTAAGTTGCCCCAGATCTATATGCACTATATTCATTTACTGTGACATCTGAACTAACTGTGCTCACTGGGTTCCAGATGCTACAGGATCTTTTTATCATAAAAGTAATTGATTGAATCCTGAAGACATGGTTCTGATTTTGCTTGGGCTTCTTGTTTCATCTCTGATTGGATCTGCTGCCTTTAAACGTAAGTCAGTACACTGCTTCCATTGGCGCTTTATGAGCTGCTAAATTTAAAAAAAGGGCTCCAATATGCAGCTAGATAAAAATCTGATCTTTTGTAGCTTTGAAATTAAAGATACAGTGTACACTAAATCCCCCCCCCCCCCCCTCCTCTTTGATTTGTTTGCAGTGATCCATTTTACCTGTTGGTGTGTAATAAATTGTTTTAAAATAGTTCATTTACGTTCATTTTGGCATTTAAAATTGCTGATTTTGCCTGTGGTATCCCTACCTATACTGAATGTTTCTAAACCTAAGTATTGGCTATAGAAAAGCTGTTTAAACATAACCAGCAGAAAAAATTACACTCCAAGAGGGGGTTAGGGGAAATAAGTCATAGAATGTTAATTTTCAATTGTTCTCAGACAGAAATAATATAAATAAGCATGTGTGTGTACATAACGTGATCAAATAAGGATATTTGATTTTTGTGCAAGCTTAACCCTTTTTATTTTGTTCTGGTTTCAAAGAACAAAACCAGCTCTTTAAATAAAATAAACCTAAATGAACAATATCTCATACCTTTTATACTATGCAGCAGGTATAACAAGTCATGGAAACACATTAAGAGACAATAATGTTACAGTACATTGTCCCTTTAACCTTACTGAAGAAATTAAACAGGGGAAACCTGGTTTGGGAAATCTATACCCACTCCCTCTTAACAAAAAACAATAGTGAGGTCTGTAGATCTTACAAGAAAACTTCAGGATGAATGTCACAGTTTCAAAAAAATATTTGCCCTGTTTTGGGTTAAGACATAATACTTTGAGTCCAATACTAAATTGTATAGTAAAGTAGTTTTGAAGTCTTTTTGTACATTCCATAAAATATATTATATTGGAATTGATCCTTTGGATATATATGGATTATAAATTATTACAATGCTCTGCAAATGAAAACATCATATTTATAAACACATTTTATATTTTAAATCAGATGTGTCCTGAATAGTCTGCCTAAAATGTAGAGCTTTAATCATTTATACAAATACATAGCTTTAAAGGAAACATGCTTACTTTTCATGGTAACTAATTACTTTATTGATGGCACTGTAATGTGTGTGTAAATGAGTTTGACAAAGGCCTTACGTAGCCAAAACACGTAGAGGTGTATCCTGATTGGCATTTGTGGACCAGATAACGGAAGAGCGTGAAGCTCCTATACGCTGAGTGCCATTACCGGTGTTCGAACATTTTCCTGGACCGTATCACTTCCAGTGACACCGCTCAGCTGTCTGACTGGAAATCCCCTCAGACCGCAATAACCATATGTACTGTAATTCCCCCCATCTTCACTATCTATTTTTGCCTCTGCCTGGGGGGTTCAAGTGGGGTGAAGCCCCCCTTGTAAACCTCATTCCCCAAGGTTCACTTGGGGTGGATGCCAAAGGATCGGCCGGGCGCCCCCCTAAATCCCAAGGCAGAGGCAAAAACAAATAGTGAAGATGGGTGAATTACAGTGCCCATCGTATATGTGCGGTTAAAAATTAGGTTCTGTGGTGTAGTGCATGTGCAAAATTGCTCTCGGCCCCATAAGAATGCTGGTCCACAGCGATTGGAATGTGTTGATGCGCTGGTTTATTTGGAGTGCATGCGTACTGAAGGCATTTGCGGTCACACAGCTGAGCGGCATCACCGGAAGTGACGCGGTCCAGCATTCTTATGAAGTCCAGGAAAATTTTAGAACCCCAGTGTTCTGTCAGAATTTGCTCCTTTGTCAGAATCTGCTACCTCTGACTGCGCTTGCTCTATATTAGGTAATCGCACGCCACATATGTTAAATAGGAATGTGTGGAATGTGACTATGTAAATTAACAGCATGCGCACTCAGAGGTAGCAAATTCTGACAAGGAAGTTGTCCTGTCGGATTTTTCTTGTGGCTACGAGATGCGCGGATGCGCTGTTGAAATAGAATGTGACAATACTGTGTAACAAATAAAAAGTGAAATAAAAATTATATAAATATATATATAAATATACAGGACAAAGTTCAATCACTTGTCGCAGTGATGAAAAATGCGATGATGTGCTTTTATTATCGCATTTTTTATCACCTTGACAAGTCATTGAACTGTGTCCTGAATATATATAAAAATAAATATATATATATATATATATATAAATTTTATATCCACTTTTTATTTGTTTCGCAGTATTGTCACAATCTATTTCAACAGCAAATACATCCTTGTCAGAATCTGCTACCTCTGAGTGCACATGCTGCTTATTTACATAATCACATTCCTATTTAACATATGTGGAGTGCGATTACGTAAAACAGAGCAAGCGCAGTCAGAGGTAGCAGATTCTGACAAAGGAGTAAATTCTGATGGAACACCGGCTTTACTTGGATATTTCCAAGTTTTGTTGAATCACCAAGAGAGGATTTAGTCGGCAGAGCGTGGAGTAGAAAACACTGTAGAGCCGCTCCTAGAAGAAAAATCTTACCTGGAGTTGACTTCATCCATAATAAAAATAGCAGCAATCCTGTGAGTGTAAGTGAGCTGTTTAACCCCTTCACAGAATAAGATGTACAGTATCTCACAAAAGTAAGTACACCCCTCACATTTTTGTAAATATTTTAATATATCTTTTCATGTGACAGCACTGAAGAAATTAAACTTTGCTACAATGTAAAGTAGTGAGTGTACAGCCTGTATAACAGTGTAAATTTGCTGTCCCCTTAAAATAGCTCAACACACAGCCTTTAATGTCTAAACCGTTGGCAACAAAAGTGAGTACACCCCTAAGTGGAAATGTCCAAATTGGGCCCAAAGTATCAATATGTTGTGTGGTTAACATTATTTTGCAGCACTGCCTAAACCCTTGGGCATGGAGTTCTCCAGAGCTTCACAGGTTGCCACTGGAGTCCTCTTCCACTCCTCCATGACGACATCACGGAGCTGGTTGATGTTAGAGACCTTGCCCTCCCCCACCTTCCATTTGAGGATGCCCCACAGATGCTCAATAAGGTTTAGGTATGGAGACATGATTGGCCAGTCCATCACCTTTAACCTCAGCTTCTTTAGCAAGGTAGTGGTCGTCTTGGAGGTGTGTTTGGGGTCGTTATCATGTTGGAATACTGCCCTGTGGCCCAGTCTCCGAAGCGAGGGGGATCATGCTCTGCTTCAGTATGTCACAGTACATTTTGTAATTTATTTTTCCCTCAATTAACTTTAGCTCCCCAGTGCTGGCAGCACTCATGAAGGCCCAGAGCACGACACTCCCACCACCATGCTTGACTGTAGGAAAAACACACTTGTCTTTGTACTCCTCACCTGGTTGTCGTCACACACGCTTGACAGTATCTGAACCAAATAAGTTTATATTCCAGGAATCCATATCCTTAGTCTCCTTGTCTTCAGCAAACTGTTTGTAGGCTTTCTTGTGCATCATCTTTAGAAGAGGCTTTCTTCTGGGACGACAGCCATGCAGACCAATTTGATGCAGTGTGTGGCGTATGGTCTGAGCACTGACAGACTGACCCCCCCACCCATTCAACCTCTGCAGCCATGCTGGCAGCACTCATACATCTATTTCCCAAAGACAACCTCTGGATATGATGCTGAGCAAGTGCACTCATCTTATTTGGTTGACCATGGCAAGGCCTGGTCTGAGTGGAACCTGTCCTGTGAAACCACTGTATAGTCTTGCCCATCGTGCTGCAGCTCAGTTTCAGGGTCTTGGCAATCTTCTTATAGCCTAGGCCATCTTTATGTAGAGCAACAATTCTTTTTTCAGATCCTCAAAGAGTTTTTTGTCATGAGGTGCCATGTTGAACTTCCAGTGACCAGTATGAGAGAGTGTGAGAGCGATAACACCAAATTTAACACACCTGCTCCCCATTCACACCTGAGACCTTGTAACACTAACGAGTCACATGACACTGGGGAGTGAAAATGGCTAATTTGGTCCAATTTGGACATTTCCACTTAGGGGTGTACTCACTTTTGTTGCCAACGGTTTACACATTAATGGCTCTGTTTCGAGGGGACAGCAAATGTACACTGTTATACAGGCTGTACACCCACTACTTTATATTGTAGCAAAGTGTCATTTCTTCAGTGTTGTCACATAAAAAGATATAATTAAATATTTACAAAAATGTGAGGGGTGTACTCACTTTTGTGAGATACTGTACACAGTATATAGGTTCTGCTGTACTCTGGCTATGGTACCGCACAATGTATATATACATCTAAGCTTAAGGAAGCTCCAGCAGTTTTGACTGTTAAGTTACAGCCGAGAGCTGGAGTTCCTGAGCTCCAGACATCTGTCCGTTTATGGAACTGGAGTGTGATCGGTGCTCTGGTTCCATATGAGTGCAGATGCCAGATCGTTAGACACAGTGACACAATCTGTGTCACTGTGTGTAAAGATCAATTGCTGGTGCCGGCGGGAGGTGTGGGAGGGAATCCAGGAGGTGGTGGGATGCCCAGCAGCGGAGGGGAGAGGGAGGAGGAGGGAGTGGGAGGGCCCTACACTACAGAAAATAAAAATAAAGGGACAGAGAGTGATGGGACAGCTACAGTACAGAAAAAGGGGATACCTAACTGAGGATCGCAGGAAGTGAGGATGTGGGTTGACCACTACACTACAGAAAGTAAAAGAATAATAAAAAAAAAAAAAAAAAAAAATGGTATACAAAGGGATGTATAGGTACTAACAGAAAGCTGCCAGTACCTAAGATAGTGGATAATAGTTAGAGTGGGGAGGGTTAGAGAGCTGTTTGGGAGGGATCATGGAGGTTGTAGGGTAAGGGGGGATACCACACTGCAGCAAATAAAATAAAAAATAAAACAATGCCTTAACTCTTCATAAATTGGTGGTTACTAGGGGGGAGTGAGGGGGGGAAGAGAGCTGTTTGGGAGGGATTAGGTAGTGATCAAGGGGTGGAAAGTGTCAGGGGGGAGGGTAATTTCTACACTACAGCTAAAATTAACCTTACAAGCGACCTAAATAACCCCATCACTGTTGGGAATAATAGAAGTGTGGTGCGCAGCTGCAATTAGCGGTCTTCTAATTACCTAAAAGCAATGGCAAAGCCAAATATTTCTGCAACATCAATTTGTGCCATGATTGCACAAGCAGTATGTAAATCATTTCAGTGAAAAAAAAAAAACCTTATGAAAATGTTAATGATTTTTTTTATTTGCTGGCATTTGGCCGTGAAATGGTGTCATGAAATATACCAAAATGGGCCTAGATCAATACCTTGGGTTGTCTACTTACAAAAATATATATAGCTTTGACAGGTAAATAAAAATAAAAAACAAGGCTCTATTTCTGTTTAAATGGAGTAATAGCAAAAATGCTAACAATTCTCTGGTATTTTGGCAAGTTTTTCTCTAAAAGTCCCAGTAGTGAAGGTGTTAAGAAAGTTTGTCCTATTACTGTGTATATATAAGTGATCACTAGACTCGGAATAAGACTTTTGAGGCACCTTTGTATTAACATACGGATACACTATCAGCAAACCCTATAAAAGAAACAAAAAATCTTTATAAGAGCACTTAAAAAGTACATTTTTCCATCAAGTAGATGTTATTTAATTATCGTACAATTAAGAAACATTGAGATATAAGAAGTAACAGGCTGAGATACAGTGTATCTAAGATTATTTTTAACTTCTTTTTATATTTGTACCAGCGCTGGTAGATTGTAATTATTTAGAGTTTGCATATGAGGGTTTTATTAAATTGTTGAGTCTCCCAATAGCTGTAGAAGACCTTGATTGTTGTAAAGTGCTACTTTTTCTGTGTAAATGAGAGTGCATTGTTATCAAGCAATCACTGTGTAGCATGTTGCAGACCAGATTAATGCATCAGGTTTATAATTACATTAAATTACTTGACATTGTAATATAAAATGTTTAATTTGTAATCAAATGTGCTACTTTCCTGTAATTTAACTCGAGCAGGAATTGGTAGAACAGACTCTAGACTTTACAAGCCTAGCACTACTATGTAGTTACTCTCTGCTTACTCAGTGCCTGCTCCCAGATAACTTCACGTGCACGAGCACAGTGTTATCTATATGAAACACATGAACTAACACCCTCTAGTCGTGAAAAACTGTTAAAATACATTCTGAAAAGAGGTGGCCTTCAAGGTCTAAGAAATTAGCATATTAACCTCCTAGGTTAAGCTTTCAACTAAGAATACCAATGGAACAAAGCAAAATTGGTGATAAAAGTAAATTGGAAAATTGTTTAAAATTACATGCCCTATCTGAATCATGAAATATTTTGGCCTAAACTGTCCCTTTAAGATTATGCAAAATGTGTTTCCCCTAAAACAAATCAACTGCTTATATTCAACATGGAGTGGGGTAGGGTAGCCCCAATGTTGTCCCCAAAATCCATATACAAACTTGAGACCACTTATTTGAAAGCAGCAGTTCTCATCTTTAAAATGAGTGGCCCTGGGTCTCTCAATCTAAAAGATGATTGTTATTACACTGACAAATGCCTCACAGGTTCTGTTTTGAAAGTTCTGGTGTTTTTTTAAGAAGCATTTATTACCCTCTAACCATAGAAATATATCATTTAAAATTATTAGGTCCCATTAATTCAAATCAGGGGTTTTATGTCTGTATAACTATTAAGTGATCACCTTAATTAGGCAAAGGCACATGTTTGAAAAATTAGATTTTTTTATGTATCTAATATTTCTATAGTTAGATTTTATTGGCTACATTTATGAAGCTTTTGGAGTTAAGCAGTCATCTTAAGATTGCTGCTACTTAAAGGGATAGGAAAGTCAAAATTAAACTTGATTCAGATAGAACATGTAATTTAAAGACACTTTTAAATTCACTTCTATTTTCAAATGGGCTTTGTTCTTTTGGTATCCCTTGTTAAAAAAGAATATGTACATAGCCTACACCAGTGGGAGATAGCTGCTGATTGGTGCCTGCACACATTTGTCTCTTGTGATTGGCTAACTAGATGTGTTCAGCTAGCTGCCAGTAGTGCAATGCTGTTCCTTCAGCAAAGGATAACAAGAGAATGAAGCAAATTTGATCATAGAAGTAAATTGGATTTTTTTTTTTTAAATTGTATGTTGTATCAAAATCAAGAAAGAAAATGTGTCCCTTTAATTTGTTGGTAGAGTTAAATGGACATCACATTACTTCATTCTAATGGTATTCTTTGTTGAAGAGATATCTAGATAGGTAGCATGCAGATTTCTGAAGCACTACATAACACTGCTGCCCCGTACTGTTCTTGCACATGTACGGCACATATTGCTCCAGTCACGTGCACGCTCCTACATCTTACTGCCTGAAGGATGGTGCAAAGTTACAAAAATAAAACATTTTATCTTCCTCATTACAGTATCTCTACAAACTATAGTTATTTTCTAAAAAAAATGTTTAGTCCTAGTGATATAAACGCAGTACTGGACATTGCTTATAAATAATGAGCCCTTCAAATATTATCGTATAACTCATCAATGTTAGAAGTATTTATTTATAGGTAAAAGGAAGGCATTTGAAAAACTAGGAGATATTGTACGATATTTTCATTGTTTTGGTGCAAACTTTTTGCCTGATGTTACTGCATATTTTTCTCTATTTATCCAGTGGTCATGATGAATTTGGTGCTGTTATATTTTTTGATACAGAATGTTACAAGTTGCTTTTTCATTTTCAGCAGTTAATTTTTTTGGAAATAATGAGTGTAGATTTGGTACTTTATGTGATGTCACAAAATAACAATGACTAACACTGTTGCCATATACTGAAAAGGTTATTTTACTCAAAAATGTTCTATCATACTTGTGAAAGATCATTTATAAGAGAAGAATATTTTTAGCTCAACAATATTAAGAAAAAAAGTAAAAACCTGTTAAAGTTTAAAGGGACACTAAACCCAATTTTTTTCTTTCATGATTCAGATAGAACATGCAATTTGAAGCAACTTTCTAATTTACTATTATCATTTTTTCTTTGTTCTCTTGCTAACTTTTTTTTTAAAAAGCAGGAATATAAGCTTAGGAGCCAGCCCATTTTTGGTTCAGCACCTGGATTGCACTTGCTGATTGGTGGCTAAATGTACCCACCAATCAGCAAGCGCTATCCAGGGTTCTGAACCAAAAATGGGCCAGCTCCTTTGCTTAGATTCCTGCTTTTTCAAATAAAGATAGCAAGAGAATGAAGAAAAGTTGATAACATGAGTACATTAGAAAATTGCTTAAAATTGCTGCTCTATCTAAATCTTGAAATAAAAAATTGGGGTTTAGTATCCCTTTAACTTGAAACTAATACCTTAATACTTAACTATAGATAGCAGGTGATTACCATAGACATTGCAGTCACTTGTCTACTAGGTGCCTTTTAAGATGCTATGTTTTGAAAGAGGAGATGCCCCTCTTTTAAAGGAGGTGGGCCACATGCCCAAGCAACTGTCAGCTGATCACAATAGCAACAGTGAAAACCATTGGCATATGGAACATGATGACTTCTCTTTAATTAAACCTTTAACTTTGTATTAGTTAGGATTATACAAAATGGTTTTATCCAAGACAAATGAACTGTTTATATTTAATGCGGGGTGGGATATACCCAATGTTAAGATCACAAGGTAATCCCAGATACAACGATACTCAGTCTGAGTTAAACTGTTTCCAAGTGAGAATGCACCCTTGCAACCTTGTATCAGCTCGATCTACATACAAATGGTATCAATCTGGGAACACACAACTGCAGCCGCTATAAGGAAGCAGAAGAGAAAAGCGTCACGTAAGCTGCTCTCATCCTATTGGCAGATTTCAACATTCCAGCCAATAAGAATGCAAGGTACCCCAATATAAAATGAGTACCTTGCATTCAATCTTCAGTGTGCGGCAACGATCGCATGAAGAGTATCCTCCACGCTGGATGGTTCTGTGGCCGCCATTCCTGCTCCACGGACGCCTTCGCTCCGGTAGAAGAAAGAAGAAGAAATCAAGAAAGAAGATGTTCCCACGCTTGATGAAGATGGAGCCACTTGGAAGAAGACCTTCACCGTCGGACTTCAGGAATGGTCAGTATCTATTTCGGAGTTAGTGTTATGTTGTTTTTTGGGGGGGGGTTTTGGGTGGGTTTATTTTTTAGAATAGGGATTTTTTTATTTTTTTATTGGCACTAAAGAGCTGATTGCCCTTTTAAGGGCAATGCCCATGCAAATTTCCCTTAGGGGCAATGGGTAACTTAGGTTTTTTTAGAGTTAGGTTTTTTACTTTGGGGTGTGGTTCGGTTGTGGGGTTCTACTGTTAGGGTGTACTTTGTAATTTTTTTTATGTAAAAGAGCTAACTTAGGGCAATGCTCTACAAAAGGTCCTTTTTAAGGGCTATTAGTAGTTTATTGTTAGATTAGGAGGTGTTTTTATAGAAAAACAGATGCGCCAAATGGCCTAGTACAGTGTGGATTTGTGAAAGATGGTGTATAAAATGTTTACACATATTATGGGAAGTGATGTGACATAATATACGTGAAAAACTAAAATCCATTATCTAATTAGATAGGATATAAATAAGTGCTAATTATAATATATGATAGGATGGGTGGGCTGGGTGACTGTTTGATCCCAGCCTGCTCTATTTGCACCAAGAGGGGTGCTCTACTAAATGTCAGTGGAAACATTTTATACACCATCTTTCACAAATCCACACAGTACTAGACCATGTGGCGCTTCTGTTTTTCTATATTCTCTACAGATTGTTGATTTTTATTATTTTGGATAATTTTGTTTATTATTTTTGTAATCTTAGATTTTTTTTATTTTTTGTAATTTTAAAGGTTTTTTTTGTAATGTTAGTTTTTTTATTTTTTCTTAGTGTTAGGATTTTTTTATTTTGTATTTTAGGTTTTTTATTTTTAGTTTATGTAATTTTTAAAAAAATAGTTATGGTAGGTTTATTTATAGTTTAAGCTTTATTTATTTTTATTTCACAGGTAAGTTTTTATTTATTTTAAGGTAGTAATTTTATTGTAACTTTATTGTATATTGTAACTTTAATTTAAAGTTAGCGGGTGTTAGATTTAGGGGTTAATAGTTTAATTTAGTGTGTTGCAATGTGGGGGACTGGCGGTTTAGGGGTTAATAAATTTATTTTAGTAGTTGCAATGTGGGGGGTCGGCGGTGTAGGGGTTACTAGGTTTATTTAGTATTGGTGATGCAGGGGTGGCGGATTGGGGGTTAATACTTTAATTTAGGAAGTTGCAATGTGGGTGGGTGGCAGATTAGGGGTTAATAGGTTTATTTTAGTATTTGCAATGCGGGGGGATGGTGGTTTAGGGATTAATAGGTAGTTTAAGCTATAACGCTAGCGGAATAGTTGGACCGCACAACCTGTAATACGGGTGAGCTGAATATTCTACACTCAAAAGCCATTTTTTGAGTGCAGAATGGAGAGTTGCAGTACAGGCTAAAATGATAGCGGTATAGCCGTACCACCGCAACTTGTAATTTAGGTGATTCTTACTTGTCAAGTCAGTCACCCTATGCAGCTATCTAAACTTAGTTGTACAAAGATTATTGGCCATCATAGTAACCATAGTCTATTGAATATATATGGCAGAAATCAGATACTTTGCCTTATCTTCTGCATGGTCTGCCTTATGGAAGCACCCAGGGCCGCCACTAGAAATTTTGGGGCCCCTGACTTAACCATTGATCAGCCGCCCCCCCCCCCCCCCCTTGACATGTGCAATTTTTGACCAAGTGACTAAATTGTATATGCACTTTATTCTTAAGTGTCTATTTAAACTTGGAAATGTTGTTAAGGTAGTAACATACAGACACACTCATACACTGAAACACACACACACTCACACATAAGGATTCACATATAGACACTCTAGCAGACACGCAAAGAAACACACTCAGACACAGACACCCAAACAGACACTCAGCACTTGTTTACATTGACCTGACAAGTAATGAGGTAGGCTACAGTTTTGTAAAAAAAGGAGATTTAGAAAACAAAATATGGAGTTCTGATTATCTTTTTGTAAAGGAAGATGCCAACTAAATGATGACAACAGCATGCAGTGGCTGAAAAGAAGGGCCCTGAACTGCCTAAACAATAATTTAAAGGTTAAATGGTGGATTAGGTGACTCCCGGAAAGGTCTCATTAGTCTCAAAGTCTGTAGAAAGATGTGAATAATCAGTAGTAAGGTCAAAATATCCTAAAAATGAACAGACAATGGACACACACACAATCTAAAACATGCACATACACCCAAGGAAACACAGAGACAGCCTCAGAAAACACACAAAGACATACACACACACAGAAACATCCACAGAAAACACACAAAGACATACACACACAGAGAGACAACCACATAAAACACAGAAAGACATACATACACACACACTCACAGAGACACCCACAGAAAATACACACCCTCACAGAGACATCCACAGAAAACACAGACATACATACATACACACACACCCACACAGAGACATCCACAGAAAACACAGATATACACACACACCCTCACAGAGACACCCATAGAGACACAAACCAAAGCACAAAGACATAAACACAGACACCAACAGAAACACTCACAGGAGGAAACATTTATGCACCTTGCATCCCCTAAATCAACGTTGTGACATGCATGATAAAAAAAATGCAGAAATTAAGAGATCACTTTTTAAAGAATCATATTTGTAAATTTGCAAACAAAAATAATTCTGTGAATTCAAAATTTTATATTAATGATCTGGGTAGATGGCTAGAAGAAGAAAAGTACTTTGACATATGTTTGTTTGTTTTTTCCCCATTTTCCCCAACCAAGAGCACCACTTCAAATATAGTGTACAAATGTTCCCATCTGTCAGATGTACTTATGGATTTTGAAAATGCTGTACTCTATATGGTCTTGGTGGAACCATAAGCTGTGGTACTCATACCATAAGATCTTATTAAATTCAGGATTTAGGCTTGTTGGTATGTATTTCAAAATTAAGTCAGCTGTAGTGTAAACTGAACAGTTTTAAGTTAACCTGTCTCATTTCAAACACTGAGCAATCTTAGTCTGAAAGTATAGCATTTTATGCAGATGTAATCTTAGATAAAATGCCTCCTTGCATCTGGAAAGTCCTTTCATAAAGGGACAGTAAACTGGAATGTAATATATATATATATATATATATATATATATATATATATATATATATATATATATTTATAAATGCATATCTGTCAAAAGGGCACCTACCATTTGCGTATTGAGGAGGAAACATTTCTGCTTGGTTTTAAATATAGAATTTTTACAGCATTGTCAAATAATCATAAATACATTGTTACTAAAAAAATGTGTTTTTATGGACCCCTGGCCCCACCATACAACTACTACCACACTAAAGTTACAATCCGAAATTGCACAAAGAAATAAAAAACATTTGCTAAGTAAGTCATACCTCCTCTGCAAATGAAAGTGATCTGCCGTCTGACTCAGGCACACAGTGTACAAAGTGCCAAGTCTGTCTCACACTGTGCATAGTGATTTAGTGCACACTCAGAAATCCTCTCAAATGTTAATACTTTACTACTTGTAATAACATTTCCCATGTTCAATTAGCACTCTGCTGTAGTACCCACTGGTGGTTGCCAAAACATTCTTGCCTCATGGGGCCCCCCTGGCCCATTGGACCCCTGACAGGAGTCACCCCTGTCACCCCCTGATGGTGGCCCTGGAAGCACCAGTCCTGCTCTTAACTTTGAGGGTGGTTAGCTGTCTTCCACCTACAAAAAACAAATAGTAGCTCTGCTTTTTAATGAATCCTCACAGCAAAAGTTTAAAGACAAGTTGCCATATCTAAACCTCTTAAAGGGGTAGAAAGGTCAAAATTGAAATCTTCATGGGTGCATTTCAGTTTTAAATAGAATAATTTTTACAATATACTTCCATTAGCAAAATAAAAAAATGCTTCTATTAAAAGTTATTACTGTTTTCCAGGGGCATACACACATATGCTGTGAGGACCAGTGCACTAGTTTCCATATAACATGCCTGCATGCCATGTTGGAGGTGTGTATTGCATCTGTGAAGACTTCATTTGTATCATACAAACCACTACTGACATGTTGTTGGTGTTTGAATGCTGGTGCATGGGCTCTCACAGCATACATGCATATGCCACAGGAGAACCATCTTAACTTTTACAAGAAGAATTTTTGCTAATGGACGTATATTACAAAAATGCTTCTATTTAAAAATAAAATGCACCCATGTATATTAAAGGGATAGTAAAGTCCAAATTAAACTTTCCTGATTCAGATAGGACATGTAATTTTTTGTAACTTTCTAATTTACTTTTATCATCAAATTTGCTTTGTTCTCTTGTCATTGAAGGCCGCCTCTAATTTGAATGCATTTGACTGTTTTTCACAGCTAGAGGGTGTTAGTTCATGTGTTTCATATAGATAACACTGTGCTCATGCATGTGAAGTTATTTAAGAGTCAGCACTAATTGCCTGAAATGCAAGTCTGTCAAAAGATCTGAGATAAGGAGGCAGTCAGCAGAAGCTTAGATACAAGGTAATCACAGAGGTAAAACGTATATTTCTATAACAGTGTTGGTTATGCAAAACTAGGCAATGGTAAATAAAGGGATTATCTATCTTTTTAAGCAATAACATTTTTGGTGTTTACTATCCCTTTAAATTTTCAACTTCCTATCTCTTTAAGAGCCAAAAGGGTTAGAAACTCATAGTGCTATTATCTTCCCACACCAAAAGAACTGATTTCAGCTTTGACAGTGACGTCTCCATTTATGTTCAGATACTAATTGGGAGCGTATTTTATATTAATCGACTCATATCAAAACTGTCATATACCAGTGTTCTTTGTAGAGGTTTTAAAAAAAAAAACCTGAAACTTGTTGAAATAAGAGTGTTGTTTTACACATTTGTCTTGACAAAGATATCGCTTCAAAAAAAAAAACCTCATCCTTTTCATCTGCTCAGACTTTTTCCTTTCGTCTGGAAACATTTAGCACATTACATTTAATGGGAAAAAAATTTTTTTTAATGAAAAGTACATATTACTCAAAAAAAAATTCTATTGTGCAGATAATAAAGGAGCAGTTGCAAAACATTTACTATTTATTTCTGTTATCAAATTTGCTTCATTCTCTTAGAATCCGGATTTTTAAGAAACAGCAATGCATTACTGAGATCTAACTGAACAACAGGTGAGTCAGTGAAAAGAGCCATATAATTGCAGGCACCAACCAGCAGCTAGCTCCCAGGACTCTATTGCTGATTTTGTGGCTACCTAGATATGCTTTTCATCTAAGGATATAAAAAGTACAAAGCAAATTTGATAACAGAAGTAATCTTGAAAGTTGTATACATTTGCATTATCTGAATTATGAATATTGACTTGACTGTCCCTTTAAGACCTTGTTTGTGCAATTGTTCTTCAATAGGCAAATTCCACCCCCCCCCCCTTGTCTTATTTGCATGAGCCAATCAGGACTTACTAGAGTAGAAACAGCTAGCCACGAATTTATGTAAGCAAATTCCCCATTGTCTTGCAATTCTTTATCAAATTAACCAATTAGCGACATGTATGTAGCAGATTTAGGTCTAGGCAGTCTGCCATTAGCCCTTCCAGTTCTCAGAATTGGAAAGCTTTATTTTTAGACTTAAATTGCTTGAAGAGTGTGGGATAATAAAAATAAATTTGCATTTGTTTTACTACACATAATTAAACATTTTATATTATGACATCAGTGTTTCATGCCCCTTTAAGTAAAATTTTACTGTAAGAGGAAACTAAAAGGTAGTACTGGCTGGTAGGAGCAACTTTATTTAGCATAGGAACATCACTAAAAAACAGCACTGAAATATGTTTTGAAGCATTCTCTTTTAGAAGGAGCAGAGAACATTTTTGAGTATCATGTCCCTTTAAATGATAATATATCTTATTAAAAACGTATTCTAGACTGGGGGCGCGATCCGATATAGATCATAGTTTGCGGCACAAGCGAGGGAACCCCGCCGCCCGTAGTTTCAGCTTGCAACTCAAGCTATCCCATATACGGTGCCGTCAGAGGCTAAAGTGCCGTAAGTCTGACAAACCAGCGATGTCCAGAAATCTGCGTAAGTACAAATTTCTGGAGTCGCCAGTGACTTACGCCACTTTAGAAACTGCCGGCGCCTACAAAACCTGACTAAGTTATAAAATCACCCGTACTGTCTAACACGCCTCCCAAACATAGCCCAACACGTCTAACCCTCTATCCGCTATCCCCCCTCACTATCCTAACAATAAAAAATGTATTAACCCCTAAACCGCCGCTCCCGGACCCCGCCGCCAGCTATATTAAATCTATAACCCCCTAATGTGAGCCCCTACCCCGTCGCCATCTACCTTACCTACCCCCTAAAGTGAGCCCCATACACCGCCGCCATCTACCTTACCTACCCCCTAAAGTGAGCCCCTACCCCTCCGCCATCTACCTCACCTACCCCCTTAAGTGAGCCCCTTACACCGTCGCCATCTACCTTACCTACCCCCTAAAGTGAGCTCCTACCCCGCCTCCATCTATTTTAAAAATATTAACCCCTAATTTAATCCCCCTACACAGCCGCCACCTATATTAAACACATTAACCCCTAATCTAATCCCCCTACACCGCCACCACCTATATTAAACACATTAACCCCTAATCTAATCCCCGCCGCCAGCTATATTAACTATATTAACCCTAATTATATTAGGGTTAATATAGTTAATATAGTTATTATATTATATATATTAACTATATTAACCCTAATTATATTAGGGTTAATATAGTTAATATAGTTATTATATTATATATATTAACTATATTAACCCTAATTATATTAGGGTTAATATATTTAATATCGTTATTATATTATATATATATTAAGTATAATAACCCTATCTAACTCTAACATCCCTAACTAAATTCTTATTAAAATAAATCTAATTAATATTATTAATTAAAATATTCCTATTTAAATCTAAATACTTACCTATAAAATAAACCCTAAGATAGCTACAATGTAATTAATAATTACATTGTAGCTATTTTATGGTTTATATTTATTTTACATGTAACTTGGTATTTATTTTAACTAGGAACAATAGCTATTAAATAGTTAATAACTATTTAATAGCTACCTAGTTAAAATAATTACCAATTTACCTGTAAAATAAATCCTAACCTAAGTTACAAATACACCTACACTATCAATAAATTAAATAAACTACAAATATCTAAACTAAAATACAATTAAATAAACTAAACTAAATTACAAAAAAACAAAACACTAAATTATAAAAAATAAAAAAAGATCACAAGATTTTTAAGCTAATTACACCTATTCTAAGCCCCCTAATAAAATAATAAAGCCCCCCAAAATAAAAACATTTCCCTACCCTATTCTAAATTAAAAAAGTTAAAAGCTCTTTTACCTTACCAGCCCTTAAAATGGCCTTTTGCGTGGCATGCCCCAAAGAAAACAGCTCTTTGCCTGTAAAAAAACACACAATACCACCCCCCAACATTACAACCCACCACCCACATACCCCTATTCTAAACCCACCCAAACCCCCCTTAAAAAAACCTAACACTACCCCCCTGAAGATCTCCCTACCTTGTCTTCACCCAGCCGGGCAGAACTCTTCATCCGATCAGGGCGATGTCTTCAATCAAGCGGCAGAGAAGTCTTCTTCCATCCGGGCGATGTCTTCAATCAAGCGGCAGAGAAGTCTTCTTCCATCCGGGTGATGTCTTCAAGCAAGCGGCAGAGAAGTCTTCTTCCATCCGGCGATGTCTTCAAGCAAAGCGGCATCTTCAATCTTCTTTCTTCGCTCCTCCGCCGCGGAGCATCCATCCGGCACGATGACTGAGCGAGGAATGAGGTACCTTTAAATGACGTCATCCAAGATGGCGTCCGTCGAATTCCGATTGGCTGATAGGATTCTATCAGCCAATCGGAATTAAGGTAGAAAAATCTGATTGGCTGATTGAATCAGCCAATCAGATTCAAGTTCAATCCGATTGGCTGAACCAATCAGCCAATCGTATTGAACTTGAATTCCGATTCGCTGATTCAATCAGCCAATCGGATTGAACTTGAATCTGATTGGCTGATTCAATCAGCCAATCGGATTGAACTTGAATCTAATTGGCTGATTCAATCAGCCAATCAGATTTTTCTACCTTAATTCCGATTGGCTGAGTGATCTACTCAACAAAACCTTTGAAACAAAGACCAAAGAAAAACGTATGAACATGATGGTCACATTCAACCCCACCAGTAGATCTGTCCAACATACAATAACAAAAAATTGGTTCATCTTGAACCAGGACCCTACGCTTCCATTCTACAACCAACCACCACCCAGAATGGTATACAGTAGAACAAACAACCTTCGAGATGTTTTAGTCAAAGCTATATTTGAACCAGATCAGGTACACAGGGGATGGCTACCGACACCCAAGAAAGGATGTTTCAGCTGCGGTAATTGTGTTACCTGCAACTCTTTCATTACAGGCTCTAAATTTAACCACCCTCACAATGGTAGAACGATACAGATTCAACACAGATTAACATGCACTACTGAATTTTTAGTGTATGTCATTATTTGTCCCTGTGGCCTGTATTATGTCGGGAAAACGAGCATGTCCTTCAAAGAGAGGCTGGCCAACTACCGCAGTGCCATTAGAAAAGCCATTAAGGATAAAAAGAGTGAACAACCTGTAGCACGACATTTCATGCAACAAGGCCACAGTGTAGTCATGCTAAGGTCTATCTTAATAGATTGGGAACCACCCCTAAAAAGGGGGGGTAACAGGGACAATTAACTCCTTAAACGGGAGGCCAGATGGATACATCGACTGGGAACCTTGATCCCCAAGGGGCTGAACACCAGCATTGACTTTACCTTGTTTTATTGAGGTGCTGAAAACTGTTATATCCTGATAACACACATTGTATATATATATCACTGAAACTTGCCCTGATGGTATCACCTCCTTCTTCCCTGCTATATCAATCTAGCCACACACCTTTGACTACTCACATAGCCAATCCTTGTCCTATGGCATACATATCCTGTCACAGTT